>NC_133213.1:759391-762332 GCF_958299795.1 Porites lutea
TGGAGACAGTGGTGACCAGGCATGGCTTTATGCAGGTATACCCTCAGGATGGAAGGGAGGAGTCTCAGCACGTTTTAACTGACTGATTTCTGGATTTTGTCCAATCAATTGCCCCGAGGAGGTACTCTAGAAATTTAAGGGTGGGTGTGTACCACTCTTACCCTGGAACGATTAGCCTGAAGTAGAGCTGTACAATTGCAATTTTAAAACCCTCATTCCGTTCCCTATATCTCTAATTGAAAGGTCCTTTCTCTTAGAGTGCAAACTCGGGGTTAAAGGAAATCGCTTAAATCGCAATGGATCGGGAAAATAACCGCACAGCAAGGAAAGACAAGCAAAGTAAAGGAGATTAGGTGTATTTTATTGAAAATTCTAGCGAGTATTTATCTTCTCGAATCTTTCACCTGAATTCCCATACAAATCTTTTATGTTCACGGCCATTTTAAGGATTACGCAATTTGAGACCAACTCGTAAGGATTTACTCTCATACTGAGTTTGCGAGGTAAGTGCTTAAAATAACCCTTTTCTCAGCGACACATACTCATATACCCCATATGGCAGCCCCCGGGGTTTATGGTCCTCTGGGTCCCGTTTTTAAAATACAGCGAGCAAGCAGCGACAGGCAAAGGATGAAACAATAGCGATACTAATGTCATGAATAAGAGCTACCTTGGTTCATTTTAAGCTATATAGAAATGTCCGGTGTCCAAGGTTCCGTATGCCGCTTTTTAGTCCTTCTCAATCCGTTTGGTCTGACTTTAGATATGCATGCGTTGAGGTAGGGCGAAAATGACTCAGTTTGCAACCCGGGTGCGGAGTTGGTATAGCTTTTAGTCGACGCAACCGCCTATTTTTCGCAATTTAAGAGGATTAAAATATAAAATTGCATGAAATTGAGAATGTACATCCCAGTTGTCAAATGTTTGACGCCAAACGGCAGCAGTTCGTATCTGTTGCCAGGCTTCATACCAGCTGGTATGATGAGGAGTATCTAATTTTGGATCAAGACTGATAAGGAGTCGCGAAAATCGCTTATTTTGGTCTAACTGTGCCTTGGCCTCTAAAAAAAGTCTGAACCAGCAGTAAAATACAGAAAGAAGGGTCAAAGGATTAACGAGAAAAAAAATCCAGTATATCAGACGACGTGGTAGGTTTTTTTTAAGCAGAAACAAAATTATTCGTTCGGCAATAAATTTAGATCACACCTGCATTGTCACTGGAATTGTGACTTTGTTTTTAAACACTCCTCCTTCAGTTGAAGAACATGATTATACAAAATAATTTTGGGGACTGCAATCGAAATGAACTGCAATTATTGCAAGGTCACCCCGCTTTAATTACACTCAGAGAGCGGCGTTAGAAGAAAATTGAGAACAACAAAAACACTTCATACGAAAACTGCGAGGTTAAGTAAGCAAGTTTTAAAGTGGCCTGACAAGGAAAGTTGATAATGGTTCTGTCTGCGAAGGGCATTATTTTTTGTTCTGCGAAAGATTATATAATTGGCGATAAGTGTTTTTTTGTAGCTTTTATCTCATTTTAACCAGGTGGAGCAAAAGAAATAGATTGAGTTTAAAACGACTGAAATTAACGATAACGAATTAACGATATTACCATGTGGATTAGCTACACCTGATAACTGATTTCCTTTGTTTGTACCACATGGATCATGTGTGGGAAAATTAGAGCTTGTATGACCGTCAAAATAGTAGTACAGACTGGTACTGGACAGGTAAGGTCCGTAAGTGTGTAACACGAAGGATGTTGGTACAACCCCAGCACACTGCTGTGAAACCTGTTTAACCAGTTTACAGCTGAGTGACCCGGCCTTTTGTCTCACTATACTACCAGTGCCCTCCTTGCAAACGAGCCAGTTGTTGATGTTACTTTTAATCAGAGTCTGGTTACCAATGGTGCGCCACAAAGTAAAGTCCATGGCCTCATAGTGGGTCTCGCTGAGTGGAACTGTTGTAGATACCCGAGTATTAGCACCGCTGGATTTCCAGGTGGGACGAGGGGTGACTGCGTTTGAGCCACTGCCAAAATTTTTGTAATCCGTGAAGGTATAACTCCAAACTAGTGTCCAGCCCCCTCCATCTGTCTGTTGGTCGCAGTAAGCCTGGAAAGCGTTCCCATGGGGACCACCATCCGGGTCAATCCAGTAGACTCCTGAGGCGGCCGAGGGTACATTTAGTTTGAGATGCCGACAGTTCAACACAGGTAATGCTTTGGACTGCCCTGTGAAAGTGGTATGTATTGTAAACGGATGGGTTGTTGAAAAGATGAAGGAAGGAAGCGAATTTTTCTTAGAACCAGAGGGAAAACAAGGTACAAATGAATAGGCTTCTTTCGGTGCCAAGCATCTTTTGATTATAACATCACCGCATATAACTTTTACAGTGTATGTGCGATGTAGTGCTTGTATGGAAGCCGGGAGTGACCCACTCTCGGATGGGCAACCGTAGCGTAGAGTCGATTCCCTAAAACAAATCGTTCATAAACCGATGGGAATCCTTTTTTTTCCTCGTGGCCTGTCCATGAGAGGTGTAATTGTACTTATTGAAGAGTGGAGGAGTGGGGCGAGAGAAGTAACTCCGCTGTTTTGGCTACCAGGGGCCACCCCATCGGGCCGGAGTTTTGCGCCGTTTTGGTCTGAAAACGGGTATACACTTTGCCCATGTTGGTCTGGAATAGTGTATCGTTTTTGAGGGACCTACGGGAGCGTACGAATTCGAAATGGATTTGAATATTTTTTTTTGTTTGCGCTCTAATCTAAGTAATGATGACGTAATTTCTTCCTAAAGGCCGGGTCTGAAAACGGGTATGGATTTTGGAGGTCTGGTCTCAAAACGGGTCTGGAGAATGACATTTTTTGGTCTGAAATAGGGTCAGGATTTGTAGAACCGGGAGGCACACCCCCACCAAGAATTCCCATGAGTA
>NC_133213.1:762532-765032 GCF_958299795.1 Porites lutea
ATATCGATAAGAAATTTTTCAATTCCAAATCGCATGGCGTCTATCTCATTATAAATCGGTAGTGAAATAACATCAAACATCTTGGGATATCGGCGAACTTTTTTTGAAGGGGGAAATCCCAGCTGAACACAGACAAGCCCAGACCTTTCCCTGAGCAACGTGAGGGACCAAAAAATAAAAATCAAAACATTTAAACACGGCCTTACCTGGTTAAGAAGAAAACACTGAAAACGATAAGCAAACTGGGCAAAAGAGCGTGGGAAAACATTTTGGAGCTTGCATAAGGCCAACCAACAAATACCGTCCCGCTCTCGTCAGCAACTCAAAGGCAACTGACTTAAAACTGAATGGCTACCTAGGTAATAATGTTTTCACGCCAACTGGGGAGGAGTTTCAGCGCGTTTCAGCTGACAGATTTTTGTTTTCGTGGAATCAAGGAAGTTAATGCTACCAGAGGCCGATAAAGGGTGAAACGGCCTAAGGGTATGTTCTTGAGACCTTTCTGCTCTCTTTGGTTTGACAATGTGTATTATAACATTCTCATTTCTCATTTTCTATCGGATATAGGCAGGAGCCTATAATCGGCTCCTGATATAGGGTAGAGTATACCCATCAGAAACGTATTAGGAACGGGGTCTGAGGTTTTGTATGGCTTGGCAATTTTTTTTTATCTCACTTCGGTTTTGAAATAAGATTAATGACAGGAAGTTTTCCCTTTTCTCAAATGTTGACCCAAACAAGGAAGCGGCGTCCCATCAGGTTTAGCTGGGATCATCTATCAGAGCACAGTGTATGAGTTAAAAATAAAAACAGCTGGTTCGAAATAGGAGAATCTTATTCTTTTAGGTCAGGCTCGATAGGGCAGGGAATGGGAAATGAAATATTTTGGTCTGAAATAGTGAAAGGCTTGCAAGGAGCATGCACACACCCTCCACCTGATATTTTCTTTTGAGAGTATTCCGCTCAAATCTTCGGGAAGTGTCACTAGACTCTGTTGCTTCCTGTACCTCTGAAGCCTTTAATAGCATCTTTCAGATCGGTTTTGAAATTAGATTAATGTCAGGAATTGTTCCCTTTTTTCAAATGTTTGCCAAACGGAAGCGGCGTCCATCAGGTTTAGCTGGAATCATTTATCAGAGCACAGTGTATGAGTTAAAAATATAAACGGCTGGTTCGAAATAGGAGAATCTTATTCTTTTTAGGTCAGGCTCAATAGGGTAGGGAATGGGAAATGAAATATTTTGGTCTGAAATAGTGAAAGGCATGCAAGGAGCATGCACACAACCTCCACCTGATATTTTTTTGAGAGTATTCCGCTCAAATCTTCGGGAAGTGTCACTAGATATCTGTTGCTTCCTGTACCTCTGAAGCGTTTGATAGAATCTTTCAGTTCGAGCCACAAATAAATAAACCTTTTTAGCTTGTTCGTTTCGTTTTCCCATTGCGATTTTACCCCAGAGAAATGTTTCTTACAATTGTCGAGCTATCCACTTGCATTTGCGAGCCGGGTAACTAATAGAAAGACAAAAGGTAAATTTTCTTGAGAACCCACGTGGTCTGAATTGTGAAAATAAAACCTACAAGCTAAGTAGTCTATTTTGACCTTATAGGTTAGACTCAACATGTTAGAACCACATTGAACACCATACTTAATTAAAACTGACTGTGTACCACAACACTGCTACAGCTTTATTTGAATCGACCACACTGATGCAGAAAACAAATAACATTTAGACACTGAAGTGAGAAAAACTTGTACAAACTGACTTGATACCCAGTGGCTGTAGTGAGAAAAAAATGCCATTAATGAAAAGGAAATTCACAAATACAAAGTTAAAGGAGCTGTGTCACGAAATTCAGCCAAATTAGGTAATTACAAAATGCCCGTTAAATTAAGAGAAACGTAAAAATAACCGCTTAAAACATTAAAGGAAGGTTAAAATAACACAACAGAAACAACAGATGCCACGGATGGGAAAACTGAAGAAGATTGAAACGGATTGAAATTACGGTTTTTGAAAACTGTTCAGCCTAACAGTTTTTCAAAGTTGACCCTTGCTGCTTGCAACTTAAGAAATAATGCTCAGGAGACATATTTGTTTGCCTGTTTTGTCATTTACCTGTAAATTCTTTGCTTAGTTTAAGTTCCATAGCGATTGAGGTCGAGGTAATTGGCAAAATTAAACAAAATGAACTGGACTGCCGTGACACAGCCCCTTTAATTACAACGGCAATACAATTTAATATGGTAGTAACCTGAAATTAACACTTACCTACGTGAAGCTGAAATTTTGTTTACAAGTTAGTTTTTAAAATTCATCTCCTACGTATAGCAAGATTAAATGAGAGTAGGTAAATATAACCTAGATTGTCACTACCTTTTATCGTGCTCCTCCTTGTATTGTTTTTTTGTTTGTTTTTTTTTTACTACTAATTTTAAAGGACTTTAATTACCAACACAAAAATTTGAGATCAAAATGGATTAGAGACGTTGACGATG
>NC_133213.1:770032-890032 GCF_958299795.1 Porites lutea
TATTGTTACAGCGGCAAAAAGCATATTTCAACGTACGAGCAAATGTACGTTAAAATATCAGTTGAACCATAAACGTCAAATGCAATCCACGATATTACCGAAGAACTACCGAATTATATGAAGAATACACGTGTCTCCAATGTTACAAAAAATATTATTACGATGTATGCCGGCCGAGCTCTAATATGTTGCAACACGATGAATGAAAGTCCTCGAATGAATATTTACAGTGCGCACATCGATATTGAAGTTAGTTTCGCGGAGATGCCATTTTTCTCTGCGATAATCAAATGATAAATGAAGTTAATATTAAAGAATTAAGTACACGAGACACGATATTACAAAGAAGTACAATGAGTTAAAGAATCAAATGAATATTTACATTGTGCACATCGATATTGAAGTCAGTAAAATTCGCGGAGATGCCGTTTTCCTCTGCGATATGATATTAAAAGAAGTTAACATTGAAGAATTGAGTAAACGAGACACGATATTACAAAGAAGTACATTGAAAGAATTGAATACACGAGAATTATTTATAAATGAAATTTATATTCGAGGCTTATTCAGAAAATTTTAATCGAATTCGAAATAACTATTGCCGCACATATTATTAAAATAAAACAAGACGTTTTTTTTCATGAACATGTTCAAACTAAAACAAATTTTCACGTTCCCGCAATCACACGACACAAGCGATTTATCAGAAATTCTGATCAATTAATGCTCATCAAGCCCAGTTCATTGGTTATCAGCGTTCCGTTAAAAAAACAACAACAACAACAAAAAACAAAAACAAACCTAAGCACAAACAAGCAACATTAACAACGACAAAACCGATTTTATAAGCAAACCTAATTCCGATCACAGAATCACAACATCGTCGCGTAATTAAATAATATCTACTGGCAAAGAATCTGATAGGTGTGAGATACCCTTGCCCTTAAGCCCTCGTCTCGTACTTCTTTCTCGTTGCTTTACCCTTCTACTTATTAAAACACATAGAAGAACAAGAACAAGAAACTAATAAAAGGAGGTGGATTATGTCTCATTTCCACTTTACAACAAAATTGTGAGTTTTTCTACAGTTCCTTTCACCAAAACAAAAAAAAACAAACAAACAAACAAACCAAACAACAACTAACTAAATGCATGCTCGAAAGAAATAAACATCAAACAACAAAACAATCAAACAAGCAACAACGACCACAAAATACAAGATGTTACCTCAACAACTGCATAACTCAAAATAGCATTTCCAATTTCCTTTTCTTTCTAGAACGGTCAATGTGTTGTTTAATTTTTGTAGCAATTATGTCTACCACCTAACTCATTCGCTAATTTATTTTCGACCAAGAATGTTTTCCCAATAACGTTCAAGCAATGTAAGGACACCATACGCTAAGATTAAAGGTATTTACAAAGTAAAACTTCACTAAGAACAGCAGAAATATTATGAAACCTCGATCCTATACTTTTATTATTCAGCATTCTTTCTTTAACGATTTATGCAAACACCTGCTCCTAGTCCCATTTGTTTTCAAGACCGAACCCTAAGTATGGTTATTGTTGACTACCTTAGCACATAGATCAGTTCCTTTAGCACTCGCAGGGATGGAGCACAGCTACTCTCGCATCACCGCGTTAGGTTCGCAAGCAAACATTTTTTTTTACAAATCTACAATAGTTTCAAACACTCCTTTGACAATACTTTTTTTCCCGTTTATTTTGTTGTCTGTAGTTAGCACTGAGCGTATAATTATCCGGCGATGCATGTCCCTCGGACATTTCTTAATTTCAGATACAGTGTCATTCCTCGTCCTTCTTGGATTTTATTTTTCTTCGGTTACTAATATTATGATTAAGTCATTTATTTGCTTTATATATTCTCAGTACAACTCAGTAATGTTCTAATGATAGTGATTTATCCCACAAGGAAGGGTGGATGAGCACTCAGAACCTCAGTATGATCAGCAAATGCCCCCACTGAGTCGTTTACTGGACTGGACCTTCGTGACGATCATTTAAAGTAACTTAAGTCAGTCACACATGACACTGGCTAAAATTGACCAAGTCTGACCTTATTTACTTCACTCTTTGGTTAGGTTTTTTTTTTTAGGTCTTTGATCTCGAGTCACCAACTTCCCGCTGACCTACCCAACAATTTCCTCACTTCGATTACAGAGATTTCCTCCGAAAACCCAAGCCAATTCATGGGTACGTTTTAAATAAATGTCTAAATGCGTGAATTAACTCGAATTTGGAGTTCAGTATACCAAACACCAGGAGGCGAACTCGCTGATATTTGTATTTAACATCACTGAATTTGTTTCATTTCTGCTGCATGTATTGAAAGAAAACGATAAACATACCCTTCGATTAGAAATTCACACAACAAACAGAAAAAAAAAGGGGCTACATAAGAGAGTTAATTTCTTCCTATCTTTTGATATGCTGTTCTTATTAGATACAATTGATGGATTTTGAATGGTAAAATCGAACTTTTTCCAAAAATTAAACGCCTAACGTGACTCATGTTCATATTCCCTTCTGCATCTTGATCATAACTATCACTGTTTTTCATTACCGTGTGTTTCCTATTCTTCAGTATTAAATCTCTTAGATAAGTGATTTCTCGCGTAAATATTCGGTTGAGGATTCCTACTTTAGTTTACGTTTTGCCCCATTTCACTGAATATCTTTTGATCATCTACGCTGCAGACGTCCGTCTTGTTTCGCTTTTATACGATCATACATTGTGTACTCCAATTTTTGTCTTGTTTTTGTTTCCTCGTATTTGGTGTTCCTGTTTTCCCTCAACTGAACCTTCCGTATGTATATAAAAAAGGGCTATCATAATAATTGAGTTTTGAAGACTCGTTTGGTGAGAAAAACCACATGGTTTAGTTAGAACGCGTCACTGAATTTACAAATTCCTTAAAATAAATGTAGCTGTACTCTGCTCTTGCTACTTTCAGAAAATTAGAGGACTTCCGCCGTACAGTCCTTCTGTGTTACAGATCGTAAATTTCATTTATTGTTCCACTTGAAAACAAAGGAAACATGTAACCTTTTTAGTCCATCACAGCCTACTCTCTCGACTGAAACAAAATGCACGTAAAAAGACTTCGTCCGCAGTTTGCAAGGCTAACTTTCCAAGTTCACGAGCGCGGTATCTCACACTTCTCACTTTCTTTTCCGTATTTCAAACAACGTTTGGCATCACACAGCAGCAGTTTCAATTGAGATTACAATCACTTAATGACCGGTAGAAGTATACGTCACCTCTAATAGACGAGTATCTTAAATAAAATAAATAAATAAAAAGTTTTATCCACGTTGAAAAACGATGCGACCGTTTTAACTTAATTGTCATCCATCACAAAACACGACGATACACACACCCGAACCACCTACAGTTGTACATTCACAATTTTAGTATGGCTTCCAACTTTTTCAGATTTTACAATTAATATGTGTTTTCAGCACTTGTCGTGCGTTTTTTTTTTATATTGACAATAAACTCAAACACTCTGAAACCCCTTCCATCCCCCGGGTCATTCAGGTGATTCTTCCTACTTACCACAAACATATGCCTTTTCTCGTGACTACAACGTAGGTCATCCCACTTTTGTTGCGAGATACCCTTATCCTTATTAATTCCCACATAGGCAATTCTATTCATATTCAATGCGTTTGCCCAAACCAATATCGAACAAAACAAAAAATTAACACATGCACAATCCACATTTATCCGCCTTGTTTTTTACCTTGTGGTGTTGGGATTTTTCATTGTTAGATGTAGCTATAGTTAGTATTCCTTTTCCATCGCCAATTGTTCTCTTCCTTATTTGGAGCTGGGGACAGCTCCGTCTAAGTGGGGAGTATTTGTTAAACAATAAAAATGGAAGCGATGGAAAATGTTCGCAGTGCGCACGTTTTTGACTTAACATTATTAAAGGAATTTTATTCGGTGTTTGGGATTTATTGCAAAATTCATTCGTTTCGGGAAATATTTATAGGTTAAGGAAAAATATCATAAAAAACAATTTGACTCATTTTACTTGGTGTTAACTCCTGCGCATCAGCACTGATCAAACGACATCCTCTCCCGAAATGAGAAAATGATTTCTGTTGATTCATTCTGCTTGGTCTTGTTGAAGGAAAATGTCGATTGAAGAGTTACGTTAGCCACTTGTGACAATTGTTATAATATATGTTTATAGTGGAGTTGTTGTAAGCGTTCTTGTTGATTGGTTTGAGTAAGCTACTTCACTACTAGTAGTATTGGTTTTTCTAAGTCAATTGATGATGGATAGAAAGTTTCTCCTGACATGAATTCGGTACAAAGGAGATGTACCAATTTGGTACATCTCCGCGGTAACACTTCTGTTCACGAGATATGTCTAATTAGAGCCTTTGGCAGATGACAAAGCTTTGTTTATATTAAGTATTTCGTCTAGGTTAACATTTTTGACCTTAGTCTGGTCTTCCTTCGATATTTACCAGGAAATGACTACCCTCCTTGTTTTTAAGAGTTAAGCGTGTTTCCTCGAGTTTTTAACCGAAATCTTGGCAGTGGATAACTTTAATTAAGCTTAGTGGTTTTATAGGTGTTTTTGTAGTCAAACAACTATTGTTTTAAACTCTGCCTTGTACTTTGAACTGCATTTTTAATTTGCTCTTTTTAGTTTGCGATCACGTTCGTGGTTAAATTATGGAAAAGTTGTAGCCAATCATCTTCGATGAAGAAGCTTAACACCTTCTGAAAATTGACAACAACCTTAGAATTTCCAACTGTAATTTTAGTACTTTCCTGTGTGTTAGTATGAAAAGTCTGTTTAATGGTATATACCTTGTAGTTTTTATATTGTTCTCCTAGTTTTATATTGGCCAGTTGACTTAAGCTTAGCAGTGAAAACTTCGGTTAAGAGTCATTTCGACAAAGCAATTATCTCGAAGGTTTCATGCTAATGAAACTGTTTTAACCAATCGGATTAGACTTACGTCAGCATTCGCGTGGCGCTAAGCAGCTGGTTTCCTGGCTGATATAAAAGTGCGTGTAACACTGATCTTGTAGAGAATTGTAACATAAGAGTTGTGATAACTTCGTGTCACCTGATTCAAGAATTAAAGAGAGTCGATTGAACAAGAACTTGTGTGTTTGTTGTTAGAACCTGCTAGTACCCCCAGTAAGGTTCTTCAACAAAAGAATAAAAATCAAAGCTTTCTAAGTCAGCCTTACCTGGCTATGACGAAAACACAGAAATAGATAAAAAATACTGGGCAAACGAGGATGGCAAAACATTGTAAAAATTCCAGTCTGTTCTCTTCAAGGCCAACAGCAAATGATTTGGCGTCATTGGTTGCAAGACTGTGTATACATGTCTCTCAGGACGGGGATTTTAAGCACATTTTAACTGACAGTGATCTTTTTTATCCAATCAATGGCCACGAGGGTGCATTTGACTCCAGGAATTTTTGGGTGGGGGCATGCCGTTACGATCCTCATGGACCGTTAGCCTTTACAAGACCTGTTTGACTGCAGTTTGCGACCCTATTCCAGACTAAGCATCAACAATCCCTACCCTATTCCAAACTAACTATGAACCAGAAATTGATAACACCACTGATCAATTACCCATGAAAGAGGCTCTATCAATTCAAATCCTCTAATTTCTACTCCCAATTCCAAGCTAAACTACTGAACAAGCTTTACCCCCCGTCAATGGCTCGGATTAACATAACAAGCTAGTAGGGGCAGGAAAAGGATGGAACGAAAGCGATACTGATGTCACAGTATCAATAGCAGCTACCGCGGGTCATTTAAGCCATATGGGCATGTCCGGCGTTTAAGAGTATGTCTGTGAGTCATGTTCACGAATATGTATGTATATATAAGGGAAATTTTCAGTCATCGTAGTCTGAGGTAGCGGAGAGAATATGCTCAATTTGAAAACGGGGACTGGGGTTTGGTGGTGTTGTGGTTGTTGTTTTTGTTGGAAGACGCAACTTTTTTGCGTGTTTAAGAAGATCAAAATAAGGAATTTATACCCCTTCTCAGCTGTTTGACGTGAATTAAACGGAAGTAGTCCTGTGTGGCTGGGATCATTAATTTTGTATCATACTGGGTCCATAACGCACGAGTTGCAGCAGCGGCTTGTCTGTAATAGGGCCTGATACGGGGGTATCTAATTTTACGTCAGGCCAGGGGCCTGACTGGTCAGGTTTAAAATAGCGTCACGAAATTGGCGTAGTTTGACCCATTTGAAAGAAAATAGAGCAAGGGTTTCATGAAGCATGCTGCCACCACCCACTCATACCCAAGTACTCTTTCTAAACCTTCAAGTGGTGGTCATAGATATTTGTTACTTCCTGTACTTTTGTGCTTTACTCTAGTAGCTCTTTGTTTATCGGTAACTTTGACTTGTCATCTCTTGTGTACTTTCCAAGAGAGGATTTCCTCTCTCGTGATTCTCTGTTTATACCCCACCGAATTAGAAAAATAACGTTCAAAATAAAAACTAACTGATTACTGATATTGTATTACGGACATTTTCCTCTAGTTTTTAATCATTTGAGTGCAGACACATTTGATTTATATTACCACCGTAACGCCATGATATCGTACCCTGATCTCAGCCAAAGGTCTGCAAACGAGTGAGATCTGTAGAATCATTCCCTTATGGTAGAAAATAATTGAAGCGAAAGGGTTCAGTATTGTGCCCTATCTTTTAAAAATATCTGGGTCAATGAGAAAAACAACACAACACAAAACAAAAGCAACAACAACATAAAGTAAAAGATTAAAACTAAAAAACAAAGCCCGAATCAAACTGATAGAATCACTCAATCATGCATTACAAAGCTGAAATGTATCCGAATTATCGGAGAAAGGCAATATCATGGTACGAGCAGTTAACAGATATTTAGTTATTATATTTTAATGTATGAAAATATTTCCGTGTGGATTGGCAACGCCCTTTACTGAGTTGGTTAGCAAAGGCTGTCCCACATGGGGCAATCTCCTCTTGTATCACCATCAAAGTAATAAAAGAGATTGTTGCCGTTAAGATGAAGTCCACAGTGGTCTAAATGGAAGGATTAAACAATTTACAGCTGAGTGACCCGGCCTTCTGTCTCACTATACTGCCAGTGCCCTCCTTGAAAACGATCCAGTTGTTGATCCAGATCTCAGTCAATAAACTGCCAACGAGTGAGATCTGGGTAGAGAAAACTGTGCCTTGGCCTCTAAAAAGGTCTGAACCAGTAGTAAAATACAGAAAGAAAGATCAAAGGAATTAAAAAAAAAATACAGCATAGTAAAGGAATTGGTAGGTTTTTTGGGCAGAAAAAAATTGAGTAAGCAAGTTTTAAAATGACACCTACGCCAAGCCAAAGATTTAACTCCGTTAATTATAAATCATCTTTTAAGCGATTTAACCAATATTAGAAATCCGGCCGGAGCTTTTCTTCAACTTGTATTACTCAATGTTTTGATTTAATTCTTTATTATTTGTAGGCTCCTGCAAAATTAACTTTAGGCCAAAGTTAAACTTCGTTTACTTAACATGCTAATAGCATTGAGACGTTTGTCATTGAAATGAAATATAGACTAGACAATGTTTTTACCATGGCCAGTGGCTAATGAAATACTGCTACAGCAATATATATACGGGCTGGGAGTAACCTTTGCTCAAATTAAATTTGATATTGAATACTTAATTCTTGTTGATTCTCACTTAAGAACAGAGGAGCCACAATATTATCGCCTCTTCACCCACACTACTGCCTCTTACATATATGATAGTCTAGGACACGTAAATAGAAACAAAGTTGATAATGGTTCTGTCTGTGAAGGGCATTATTTTTTGATCTGCGAATGATTATATAATTGGCGATAAGTCTCTCTATGTAGCTTTTATCTCATTTTAACCAGGTGGAACAAAAAAAGATTGACTTACAAAAGAATGAAATTAACGAACAAAGATATTACCATGTGGATTAGCTACTCCTTTTTAGCTCTTTTTACTGATTTGCCTTGTTTGTGCCACATTGATCATGTATGGGCCAATCACCCAGTGTACTACTGTCAAAACAATAGATGACACTGCTCCTGGACAGATGAGGGCCGTAGGTGCTGCTTAACACAAGGGATAATGGCATTACCACAGCACACTGCTGTCAAACTTGTTTATTTGACCTTTGAGTTTTTTTCTCGATCATTGTGTAGGCTTAGTGTAACAATGAACAGATCTACAGAAACGTATTTTAAGGCTTTCAATAAATTCACAGTTCGTGTTTTGTCAACAAAACCAAAACTTCCAAAAGCAAATCAAATACTTACTTAACGAACAAAAACGTTACCGTGTGGATTAGCTACACCTGCTAACTGATTTGCTTGGCCTTTACCACATGGATCATGCACAGGCCAACTGTTGCTCATACTACCGTCAAAATAGTAGTACAGAGCGGTACTGGACATGTAAGCTCCGGTACTGTCTAACGTAAAGGATGTTGGTACAACCCCAGCACACTGCTGTGAAACCTGTTTAACCAGTTTACAGCTGAGTGACCCGGCCTTAAATCTAACGATACTGCCAGTGCCCTCCATGCAAACGATCCAGTTGTTGATGTTACTTTTAATCAGAGTCTGGTTACCAATGTTGCGCCACAAAGCAAAGTCCATTGCTTCATAGTGGGTCTCGCTTAGTGGAACTGTTGTAGATACCCGAGTATTAGCACTGCTGGCTTTCCAGGTGGGACAAGGGGTGATTGCGTTTGAGCCACTGTTAAAATTTTTGTAATCCGTGAATGTATAACTCCAAACTAATGTCCAGCCCCCTCCATCTGTCTGTTGGTCGCAGTAAGCCCGGAAAGCGTTCCCATGGAAACCGCCATCTGGGTCAATCCAGTAGACTCCTGAGGCAGCCGAGGGTACTTTTAGTTTGAGTTCCCGACAGTTTAACACGGGTGATGCTTTGGACTGCCCTGTGAAACCCGAATATTGTGATTAGATAACGAGTTGTAAAGACGAGGGGGTGGGGAAAAGATTTTTCTAACCAAATAGTGAGAAGTGTGGGGGTGGTAAGAAGAGCGAGGGAAGTAACTCCGCTGTTTTGGCTTTAAAATGTAAAACTCTGTACTTTACCAATAGTATTCGGTTCAACCAGTTTGAAGTTGTCTGCAGTTAACCTTTTGATTATTTCATTCTTGCAAAGCAAAGCTGACCGGTAAAGATAAAGATTCCCTTTTGAATCAATTTCCAGAACTTTGTGCCTTTCTTGATCCAGTGCTCTAAAAGGAGAAAAAAGGGTTTTTATCATCATATACCTCGATTTGACGTGCTATTTGCACCAATTAAAACTGGAACAAGAGAGAGCATTGGGCTCGACTCGGGGAAAGCAAATGAGGTTAAAAAAGGGAGAGATAGCTCTCTTCCTTCCTGTTTCCTTCCTCCACTCCCTAGCCAATTGAAAAGATCAGTGGAGAGAGAGATTTATTGGGGGGGGGGGGGAGGGTGGTTGTTCGCTTGCTACAAGTACTTTGAATTGAAATGTGATAAGGTCGAAGTAACTATTGGTCTAGCTACTAATAAGAGACCTTCGCGTTATCAAGAGCACTTCCCGTCAATTACTTTCCGTACGGATCTTTGCCTTTACTAAGGATCTTTAGGGACTTCTGTGCCAACCTACTTCCTATTTCCAAAAATAACGTGAAATTCACGTACGCTAGCCAAAGCTCTAAGGGCTACCTCTTTGTCCTATTATCCTTTCTTGACTTGGAAGAATAAGTACAATCGACTCCCGATAACTCGATCGAACCTTCAAGGGAAATGGAAAACAGTTCGAGTTTCGAAGCAAATAACAAGAACTGAGAAAAGAAATGGGATCCAGATAGGGGAGAAATACAAGTATCATGCACGATCACTTCAAGGGCATCAGAGATATGTTGATATTTTGAACACGGGGAAAGTAAGCAACAAAGCATGATTAATCAGCACAGCGCTAAACAAAAATAATTTCGAGATAGCGGGAGGTTCGAGTTATCCAGGGTTCGAGTTACAGTAAATGTATGAAGGAAATCCAAGGGAAATCGATTTTGGTTCGAGTTATCG
The DNA here is from genome assembly GCF_958299795.1 of Porites lutea. Lineage (NCBI taxonomy): Eukaryota > Metazoa > Cnidaria > Anthozoa > Scleractinia > Poritidae > Porites > Porites lutea. The sequence goes on from NC_133213.1 coordinate 780,150, forward strand.
GGAGTCAACTGTACGCACATCACAGTGCTAAGGAATCTGATCAACCTCGTTCCAGGGCTTTCCGCCCCTCCCATTTTCTAAAGAAAAAGCCCTGCTGACTAGGTTGTAATCTAATACCAACATCTGACCCGACATGATTCATGAACCGAAATGTGTTTATTTGCTAGGCGAGTCACAAAGAACAATACCCCTCAGTTATCCAGATTGAAGTTTGAACGTGAATGTAGATAACTAAGCTCTCAATTCCAAATCGTATGACGTCTGTCTCATCTTAACTATTGAAATAACATGAAACATGCATGTTTGCATGAGATTCGGGCGAACGTTTAAAGGGGTAAACCCTAGCTGAGCATTGCGAAAAGCACAGACCTTCACCGGAGCAACGTTAAGAATTAAACACTGCCTTACCTGGCTAAGAAGAAAACACAGAAAACGATTAACAAACTGGGCAAACGAGCATAGCAAAACATTTTCGAGTTTGCACAAGGCCAACCAACAATGCCACTCTGCTCTCGTCAGCAACTCAAAGGCACTGACTTAAGACAATAAAGTAGCTAGCTAATGTTTTTACTGCAAAAGGGAGGAGTTTCAGCGCATTTCAGTGGACAGATTTTTGGTTTTCGTCCAATCAGGGAAGCTTATGCTGGCAGAGGCCTACGAAGGTTAAAAAGGTCAGTATCATTATTAACTTGTGTAGGAATGTCTGACGTCCAAGGTATGTTTTTTTGGACCCTTTTGATTTCTTTGGTCTGAAAGTAAGTAGAACATATTTTATTCGTCCTACTCTACCATAGATATGGTAGAGTATACATGCACCGTCTAGAACCCATTAAAACTGGGGTCTGGAGTATATCTTTATAGGAGAAAATTGATGTTGGTCACCACTGGGACTTAAAGGGTTCGGTTTTGAAAGAAGATAAACGTCAGGAAATTGGGGCAAACGGAAGTGGCGTCTCACCAGGATCAGCTGGCTATCACTTATCAGAGTACAGTGTAGGTGTTACAAAATAAACTGAACGGCTTGTTTGAAATAGGAGTGTCTAATTCTTTTACGTCAGGTTCGATAGGGCAGGGAATGGGAAATCGAACATTTTGGTCTGAAATGGTGAAAGGCTTGCAAGGAGCAAGCGCACGCCTCCACCTGATTCCTTTCGAGAGTGTTCCACCCAAGCCTTCAGGGAGTACTGTCCGTAGAGGATTGTTGCTTCTTACTTCCTGTTCTTCTCTGTCCTTTACTAGCATCCTGTAACTTTGTAGGTAGGTATGCAGGCAATTCCCTGTTACCCAATCGTATTAGAAAACCCGTTCAAAAGTAAACAGCTGTTTTTTAATACTGTGTCATGATACAGTATTCTTCTATATTTCGCTAATGTAAACATGCGACAGGACTCTCCTACTCAAATCTCAGCCAACTATATGGCAGCTATATATCCTTTTTTGCCTCAGTCGCGTCGTTATCTTGATTTTCTAAAATTACTAATTTACATCATCAACAAACTGTTCAATATACCATTTTTTCCAGTTTTAACTTATTGCTCCCGTAGTCATGGGGAATCTATAAATAAATGTGATGGTAGCGGGGAAAAAGACTCCATTGAGAAAACACATATACATTCTTGTAAGATGTGTTTAGGTTAAACAAACGTTCACCAAATGTTAAATCGAGAAATGAACTTGGTAGATTATCTCTCAAGTTACAAATAACAATGAATATTTTCAAAGTTTGGATTCACCTTGAAAATCAACCCCCTTACAACATCGCTAAACTTTTCTTCAACATATCGGATAAAATGGCCCAAGAAAACAAATCTACGACTATAAACCAATAAGTTCAGTGACCAGATCGATAAAAAATAACTGGACTACTGAGTAAAAAAGACATATATTACACTTCGATTAAATTTTGCAAAAAGCTTATAAATCTGGCCGGCATAATAGTCTTCCCATGCAGTTCACTCCAGCTTCAATTTCTAATCAAGTGGAACAAGCAAGAGAAAATAGTTGGCTTTTTAACGAACAAAAATATTGCCATGTGGATTGGCAACGCTTTTTAACTGATTTTGTTGGTTTTTACCACATGGATCGTGTGTGGGCCAGTCGCCGCTTGTATTACCGTCAAAGTAATAGTAGAGACTGCTGCTGGAAAGATAAGGCCCCTCACTGTGTAACGCAAGGGATGTTGGTACAACCCCAGCACACTGCTGTGAAACCTGTTTAACCAGTGTACAGCTGAGTGACCCGGCCTTCTGTCTCACTATGCTGCCACTGCCCTCCTTGCAAATGATCCAGTTGTTGATGTTACTTTTAATCAGAGTCTGGTTACCAATGGTGCGCCACAAAGCAAAGTCCATTGCTTCATAGTGGGTCTCGCTTAGTGGAACTGTTGTAGATACCCGAGTATTAGCACCGCTGGCTGTCCAGGTGGGACGAGGGGTGACTGCGTTTGAGCCACTGTTAAAATTTTTGTAATCCGTGAAGGTATAACTCCAAACTAGTGTCCAGCCCCCTCCAGCTGTCTGTTGGTCGCAGAAGGCCTGGAAAGCGTTTCCATGGGAGCCACCATCCGGGTCAATCCAGTAGACTCCTGAGGAAGCAGAGGGTACTTTTAGTTTGAGATCCCGACAGTTCAACACAGGTAATGCTTTGGACTGCCCTATGTAAACGGAATGCATTGTAATCAGATGAGTTGTTGAGACGATGGGGGAGGCGGATTTTTCTAACCAGAGGAAAAAGAAGGTGCAAATGAATAGGCTTCTTTTGGTGCCAAGCATCTTTGATTATACATCACCGCTTAACTATTACAGTGTATGCGCGATTTAGTGCTTGTATGGAAGCCGGGAATCACCCACTCTCTGATAGGCCACCGTAGCCTAGCGTCGATTACCTAAAACAAGTCGTTCATAAACCAAGGGGCATTTATTTTTTTCCTTGTGGCCTGTATATGAGAGTTGTTAGTGTACTTAGTGGAGAGTTGGGGAGTGGGTAGCCTGCGAACAGCAGACGCATTTCCGGACGACCGGAAATGCGTCTGTTGTTCGCAGGCTAGGGAGTGGGGCGAGAGAAGTAACTCCGCTGTTTTGATTATAAGATGTAAAACTCTGTACTTTACCAATAGTGCTTGGTTCAACCAGTTTGAAGTTGTCTTCAGTTAACCTTCTGATTATTTCATTCTTGCAAAGCAAAGCGGACCGGTAAAGATAAAGATTCCCTTTTGAATCAACTTCCAGAACTTTGTACCTTTCTTGATCCAGTGCTCTAAAAGGACAAAACAGGGTTTTATCATCAGATACCTCGATTTGACGTGCTATATAGTCTCCAAGAGGATGCGCCAATTAAGACTGGAACAAGAGAGGGCTCTGGGCTCGACTCGGGGAAAGGGAATAAGATAGGAAAAGGGAGAGATAGCTATCTTGCTTCCCGTTTTCTTCTTTCACTCCCCAGCCAATTGAAAAGATCAGTGGAGAGAGAGATTTAATTGGGGAGGGGGGTGGGGGGAAGGGGTGGTTGTTCGCTGGCTACAAGTACTTTGAATTGAAATGTGATAAGGTCGAAGTAACTATTGGTCTAGCTACGGATAAGAGACTTTTACGTTATCAAGAGCACTTCCAGTCAATAACCTTCCGTACGGTTCTATTGTGTTGCCTTTACTAGGGATCTTTAGGCTTCTTTGGGCTGCATTTATGCAGTCGGGCTTTTTTTTCAAAAGTGACAGCTTACAGACTTCTCTGCCAACCTACTTCCTATTTCCAAAAATAACGAGAATTTCACGTACGCTAGCCACGCTCTAAGGGCCACCTCTTTGTCCTTTTATCCTATCGTGACTTGCAATAATAAGTACAATCGACTCCCGGTAACTCGATCGAACCTTCAAGGGAAATCGAAAACAGTTCGAGAATTGTCGGAAGTTCGAAGCAAATAACAAGAAGAAAAGAAATGGGATCCAGATAGGGGAGGAATACAAGTTTCATGCTCGATCCCTTAAAGCGCATCAAGAGATATGTTGAAATTTTGAACACGGAGGAATAAAGCAAGAAAGCTTGATTAATCAGTACAGCGCTAAAAACAAATAATTTCGAGTTAGGGGGAGGTTCGAGTCATCGAGGGTTAGAGTTACCGAGGGTGAAATTACAATAAATGTAAGAAGGAAATCAGCGAGGGTTAGAATTACCGGGAGTCAACTGTACGCTTGTCACAGTGCTAAAGAATCTGTTCAACCTCGTCCCAGGGCTGCTACCGCCCCTCCCATTTTCTAAAGAAAAAGCACTGGTGACTAAGTTGTAATCTGATACCAACATCTGACCCGACATGATTCATGAACCCAAATGCGTTGATTTGCTTGGCGAGTAAGACAGAACAATACCCCTCAGTTATCTAGATTGGAGAGAGAAGTTTGAATGTGAATATCGATAACAAAACTCTCAATTCCAAATCGTATGCCGTCTGTCGTATTTTGTCTCGGTAGTGAAATAACACCAAATATGTTTGCATGGAATCCGGGGTAACTTTTAAAGGGGGAAACCCTAGCTGGGCATTGCGTAAAGCATAGACCTCTGTGGCATAGACCTTCATCGGAGCAATGTGAAAAATTAAACACTTTCTTACCTGGCTAAGAAGAAAACACCGAAAACGATTAACAAAGTTGGCAAACGAGCAAAGGAAAACATTTTTCTTTTTGCGCAAGACCAACCAACAAATATCGCTCCGCTCTCTTCTGCAACTCAAAGGCACGTCTTAAGACAATTAAGTAGCTACCTAGGTAATAATAATGTTTTCCCTGCAAAAGGGAGGAGTTTCAGCGCATTTCAATGGACAGATGTTTGGTTCTTGTCCAATCAAGGAATCTAATTCTGGCGTATGGCTTACAAAGGTTAAAAAGTCAGTATCATTATTTAATTGTGGGAATGTCCGACGTCCAAGATATGTTTTTTCGACCTTTTCGATTTCTATGGTCTGACAGATAACGTTCTATTCGTCGTACTCTATCATAGATAGGGTAGAGTATACACGGGTACAGTCTAGAACCCATTAAAACTGGGGTCTGAAGTTCAGTATGGCTTGGCAAGATTTTAAATCTCTCTCCGGTTTTCAAAGAAGATAAACGTCAGGAAGTTGGGTCAAACGGAAGCGGCTTCTTACTAGGATCAGCTGGCTATCACTTATCAGAGTACATTATATGTGTTACAAAATAAAAACGGCTGGTCAGGCTCGATAGGGAAGGGAATGGGAAATAGCGTGTTTTGGTCTGAAATGGTGAAAGGCTTGCAAGGAGCATGTGCACACCTTCACCTGATTCCTTTCGAGAGTATTCCACCCAAACCTTTAGGGAGTACTGTCAGCTTCCTGTATTTCTCTGTCCTTTTCTGGCATCCTTTCATTCAATTGGCGAATCAAGCTTGACCTGTAATTTTGTAAAGGTGGGTTTGCTCTCCAGCAATTGCCTGTTACGCAATCGAAGTGGAAAATCCATTCAAAGTAAATTGAAGGAGACAGCTGATTTTTAATATTTTATTATTAACATATTCCTCTACTGAATAAGCCAATGCAGAGATGAATCAATCGACATGCAAACGAGTGGGACCTGAGTGAGATGTTTGAAAAAATCTAACAGGAAAATTACGACCATAAACTAATGAGTTCAGTGACCAGATCGATAAAAAATTAGCTGGACTTAGTAAAAAAAGATATGCAATAAAATACAAAAGAAGTAAAAACGATATTAAACTTCGATTAAATTTTGAAAAAAGCTGATAAATTTGGCCGGTATTAAGTCTTCCCATGTAGTTTCAATTCAATCTCCTTCTAAAAAAAAATGAAACGACAAGAGAAATTGTTGGCTTATTAACGAACAAAAACATTGCCATGTGGATTAGCCACATCTTTTAAATAATTTGCCGTGTTTGTACCACATGGATCATGTGTGGGCCAACTGCTACTCGTACTACCGTCAAAATAATAATAGAGACTGTTGCTGGACAGGACAGGGCCGTGGCTGTTTAACGCAAAAGATGTTGGCACTGCCCAAGCACATTGCTGTGAAGAAACCTGTTTAACCAGTTTACAACTGAGTGACCTGGCCTTCTGTCTCACTATACTACCACTGCCCTCCTTGCAAGCGATCCAGTTGTTGATGTTACTTTTGATTAAGGCCTGGTTACCAATAGTGCTCCACAAAGCAAAGTCCATTGCTTCTTAGTGGGTCTCGCTGAGTGGAACTGTTGTAGATTCTCGAGTGTTAGCAGTGCTGGCTGTCCAGGTGGGACGAGGGGTGACTACGTTTTTGCTACTTGTAAAGCTCGAGTAATCTGTGAAGGTGTAACTCCAAACTAGTGTCCATCCTCCCCCATCCGTCTGTTGGTCACAGTAGGCCTGGAAAGCGTTTCCATGGGAACCGCCATCCGGGTCTATCCAGTAGACTACTGAGACAACCGATGGTCTTTTGTTTTTCAATCTTTACAGTTCAAGGCAGGATTTTCTATGGATAATCCTACTAACGATTTCCCCACCTGAAGTCCGCTATAAAGAAATATTGAGCCCTGTTAATAAATTCCAGAATCTAACGGGGAAAATTTCGAATTGAGACCTCAGGAGCCACAAATCACCCTTTAAACACATGAATGTCAGCACTAGTAAAATAGATACGACTAGTCCCCATTTTTTCTCAGGGATAGGAGAGTGAGCGAAACGCGAGTGCGAGTGAATCCCCGAGGAAAAATGGGGACTGCTCGTAGCCTACTAGTAAAAGGAATTGGGGTGACCACAAGAGTTTTACGAAAAGACCTCTAGACTTCGAAGAAATTCGAACCCAGTTTAGGTCTGCATTTGCTCGAACTTGCTCAGACAAAGATACCGAAAATGACTGACTTTTCAACCAACACAAATGTAAACATTTGGACTCCTGACTTTGCTGTATTTATATCATTAAAAAAAGGGTTTTGGGTGAGGTCTCAAGAGGCGAGCGTGAGCCTCACACCTCACACGCAAAGCGTAGTTCAAATTTTGAAAGAAAATACATTGGCAAACTAGCTCAGGAAGTAAGGATTAACAACCTACTTATATTCATAAAGTTTTACCATAAGGGATACCAGTTCACAGTTTCTAACAAGTAAAAGATGCAATAAGCACCTCCGTCATAGCGAAGAGTATACTCCCCGGTAACTAAGCTCTCAGTTCTTACAGCGTGCATCTCATTAAAATCGTTAAAAATAACATAACATCACACAACTTCAAGATTGGAACCGAACTCGTTGAAGTCGATTATCCCTGAGCATTGAGAAAAACATTTAGCTTCCCAGACTCAAAATGAGAAAATCAGTTAAAAAAATCAAATTAAAACCAGTTCTAAGTCGCACTCACCTGGCTATGAAGAAAACACAGAAAAAAATAAACAAACTGGGCAAACGAGCATGGAACATTTTGAGGTCGTAAAAAGCTAACTAAACCACCGTGCTCTCCAATCTCGTCAGCAAGTCAATGCAATGGCAGAACTGACTGCAAGACAATCGCTAGGCAGGTAATCTCTCAGGATAAAAGTGAGGAGTTTCAGTGCTTTTCAACCGTCTGATTTAATGTTTTTGACCGATCAGTGGTCCCGAGGGCGTAATCTTGGAATTTTGGGGTGGACACGTGCCACTGGAACTAGTCCTGATCAACTGCAATTTTGTAACCATATTCTATTCCTAATCCTATATGCCAGACTAAATATGAAGCAACTGAACTCCAATCTCCATATCACTGATCCATTTCCCATAAATACTTTATTTAAACTCGACTGATTTCCTAACCCCATCCTCCAGACGAAACAACTTAAAAACCTTCCTCTTCCCAGTGACACTACTCATATACCCCACATATGACAGCTCCGCGGATCGGTGCAGGCCCCGTTTTGTACAGCAAGCAAGCGGTTCGAGTTGGGACAGGCCAAGGATGAAACTATAGCGATACTAATATGATGCCATTATCAATAAGAACTACCCCCGGGTAATCTTGAGCGAAATATAAAATGTCCGGTGTTCAAAGTTCCGTATGCTTTTAGTTCTTCTTTAGTTTGTTCTTTGTAGGTTCCTGCCATATTAATAATTGGCCAAAGTTACATTTCGTTTACTCAACAATGTAATGGCTTTGTGACGGTTGTCATTAAAATGACACATAGACTCTGAGACAGTCTTTTTACTCGCCTCAGTGGCTAATGAAATAATTAAAACAATACATACACAGGCTGGGATAAACGACATAAACCTTTGCTCACATTAAAGTTTTATATTGAAGACTAAATTAAATTTGATGCCCACTTAAGAACAGAGAAGCCATAATATTATCGCCTGTTCATCACCTCCACACTTTTTGGTTTGGTTTTGTTGGGCCTTCTTGCATGGCAAATGGTAGCAGTGCCAGCTCAAGCCGAAATAGGTAAGTTGAATACTTGTTAACCATGCAGGCAATTTTTCTATATCGTGTCAACTGATCAGCTGACTGGTGAGGTTTCTAAGGTTGTTATGTCTCTCTTCTACTCGTCTGAGGTAGCTTTCTTGACAAGTTGGTTTTTTTAAGGGGTGCAAAACGCTCAAAAGAAATTTATGCTAAGTACGTACACATCCCACTAACAGATGAGTACCTACTAAGCTTCGATTTTAAAAAGCTTCAAAAGTAATACCTTACAAAACGAACTAGCAAGAAGCAAGTATTTAAACATCTTAAAGATAGAATTATTCATCAGATTGGAATACTAATTGCTTGTCATAATTGGGAAATTATGCTATTAAATTATCGGTGGTCAGTCAAGAAAAATATGAACATTCCCAATACGACAGCTGAACTATTTATTATGATCTTCGATAACTAATTGTGTGGGGTTCATGCAACAAAACTTTGTTTGACGAACTTGAACGCATCCAGTTAGAGCATCCAGTAAGAGCTGCTAAAAAAATTTACCGTCCAGACTGGTGCACCCCAACTGAAGACGTTTTGAACACTTTCAAACGGAGGCCTATGCGGCATATTTATTTTCACCGCCTACTTGTAATAGCTCACTCATGTTACTCCCATGCCTCCCTCACTAAACGACTTATTAGTTAAGAATAAAACGAAATGCAGGTTAAGGAACAATTATATTTCAACATGCCGACCCCCGAGAAAATTTACCTGTTTAGAAAATTTTAAACACTCTGTTATTTTTTTTAGTACTATTGGTAGGTTTTAATCCCTTTTTATCTTTTATAGTTTTAATTACTTTTTAATTTTTCACACGACCACATCAGCGTTGCTATAGTTTTATCGTGAAAAATAAATGTTTTACTCACTTATTAACTTACTTACTTACTTACATACGTGCTTACTTCCTTCCTTACTTACTTACTTCCTTACTTACTTACTTTAATACTTACTTGCTAATTGTATTATGAATATTGTCCTTTTAATAGTTTCTAATCATTGGGCGTAGACACATTTGAGTCACATTACCGCATAATGCCGTAATATCGCACCCAGATCTCAGCTAACAACAACAACAGCAATAACCTTTAATTGTTTGCATGACTATAATTCAACTTAGTATTGCAAAAGGTTAGTAAAATAAGAACGAAAAGAGAAAGAAATAATAACAATAACAATAATAATAATAATAATAATAATAATAATAATAATAATGATAATAATAATATTAATATTAATATCAGATAATCAAGTGACATTATTCTTACCTGACAGTACACTGTCACGCAAATTCTTCAATAATGAGATATAATCCGTCAACCGTAAATTAAGATAAGTATCTTCAGAGTTCATCAGTTTCATCACTAAGTTTGGGTGAGATAACTTCTGAAAATTATGGAGATAACTCTATATTTGAGCGAAAAATTCATTTCTAAGTGTGAAATATTTTTGGCATTCGCAGAGAAAGTGAATTTCATCTTCAATTTCATTGGAATCACAAACTGGACATAATCTTTTGTCGCAAAGAGTTTGGTTATATCTTCCAGTCTCGCCAACGGTCTGCAAACGAGTGAGATCTGGGCAGAGGTTCATAAGTGTGCCCTATTCTCAACAAAATATCTAGGTTAACGAGAAAACAAAACAAAACAACAACAACAATGCAAACAACAAAATGCAAAAGCAAAAAACAAAAATCAAAAACGAAAAGCAAAGCCCTAATTAAATCAAATTTATAGAATCCACGCAAACATGCATTACCGTGGATCTAAAATGTATCGTACTTTTGAAGTAACGAAGAAAGGCAATATCAGGCCTGAGCTGAGTTGTTTTAACGTATGAAAAGATTTCCATGTGGATTGGCAACATCCTTTAATTGGTTAGCACTACTTGTTCCACATGGATCGTGGTGGGGCCATTCTCCCCCAGTATCACCCTCAAAGAAATAATAGATTCCGCTCGGGGTCCCAAGATAAGGTCCATCATCATCATGCACGTTGAGTGATTTTGGTAACACACCAGAACATTTCGTTGAAACCTGTTTGACCAGTTTACAGCTAAGTGACCCACCCGCCTGTCTCACTATACTACCAGTACCCTCCTGGCAAGCAATCCAGTTATTGATGTTACTTTTGATCAGGAACTGGTTACCAATGGTGCGCCACAAAGCAAAGTCCATAGCTTCATAGTGGGTCTCGCTGAGTGGAACTGTTGTAGATACTCGAGTCTTAGCACCACTGTATGTCCAGGTAGGACGAGGAGTGACTGCGTTTTTGCTACTTGTAAAGCTTGAGTAATCTGTGAAAGTGTAACTCCAAACTAGCGTCCAGCCTCCCCCGTCCGTTGTTTGGTCGCAGTAGGCCTCAAAAGCGTTACCATGGTAACCACCATCCGGGTCAATCCAGTAGAGTCCTGAGACAACAGATGGTCTTTTGTTTTTCAGATCTTTACAGTTCAAGGCAGGATTTTCTATGGATAATCCTAATGACGATCTCCCCAGGTGATGTCCGCTGTAACAAAACATTAAACTTGTTGTTATCCCGACTTGTTTTTATGTCGACGTCAGTCAGAAGAATGTTTTTGGGTGTGGTCGCGCGACGCGCGAGTCAGACGCGAAAGCACAGTTCAAGTTTTGAATGAAAATATTTTGGAAATCACAAATCAGAAAGTAACTATGATGAACTTTTCTTAAATAAACACAAATGAAATACTAGGTGAGCATGATATCTTCATACGCGTGAAGAAACATGTTATCTTTACACGCGAATTTCTCCTATTTCGTATCTCCAAGTAGCATCAGGAGCCCATCACGGGCAATATCAGCTCTATATATTCATAGCCTTTTTAAAAACTATGCGGTAAGACTCCCCCCCCCCCAAAAAATTACTTTTTAGTATAAATAATTAGGTGAGTAAAATGTGGCTAAAACTGTAAAAAGCGGGTGGCTAACCAGCACCCTGGCTCAGTCTTCTATTAGTTTCAGCTGAAAAGATAAATACAACTAGGCTTCCTTGGTTCCCGCTCCCCTGAACACATCTCGTTTTAAACCGACGAAACGTCACAGATTAAGTATGCCTTATCTGAATATTGTGGTAAAATGTATTTAAAATGTATTTAAGAATTTTCTTGAGAAATCCTGAGAAAAGGTGGTGCGAACTTCAGAACAATTCTACTTGATTTTGTTACGAAACAGTCTGTCTCACTTTTGCATAAGGAACTACAGACCTTGGGAAAAAATCTTAAATATAACTTTCACTCACCTGGTTGTTAACAAACTGCAAGAGATGATAAATAAAATAGCAAAACGAGTGCATAGAAACATCACTCGGTCTAAATTAGACAGAGAGCCTCACAAATTCCTTGTTACCAGAAACTGAGCGAGTGAACAAATGATTAATGTGATACGCTAGTGAGAGCTAAAAGTAAACTGTTTCAGAGCGTTTCGGACTTTTAAGCTAATCTCTTTTCATTCTTCTCCAATCAGCGATAATCAATAATGTAGCATTGCCAAAAGCTAGAGAGGAAGTTATTTTTTATCCTTTTAGGGAAGACAAACGTGCCTTTCTCTTCATCTGGAGTAGTGTTCTAGAACTGATGACTGAAATATAGGAAACAGTTCCATCGCTGACCGACAAAACATGACTTTTGTTGATCTTCCGGCCGAGCTGTTCAAAGCTGGGTCAAGATACAGCTGGAGCATAATGTTTTGCTTGTTAAATTTTTCGACTTTCCTTAAATTTCCTAATGAAACCAATTGGACGAATGTAAACATGCTTTTCATGACATTCTATATCATCACCTAATTAATAAAGTGCAGTGCTACTGGGAAAGTCTCGAGCAATATATTTAAATTGAACACTGCATGCAGTTTTTATTACAAACTCGCTGAAAGTGCTAAATACTTAAAATGCGACTCAAAGGATAGACGGTGAGCTCCCTTCCCTTTATCCTTTCTCCCCTCCCCTCCCCTCCACCTTCCCTTGTTGCGCCTGCCACGCAGGCTACTTACTTGTTGCACTGCCGGCTCAGCCTCGTTCCCAGTCGTCCTCTGTGACTTCGGATGTGACGTCACTGTCAAGCTTGTCGCGTTCGGTTTTAAGCCTCCTCTGGTAACTCGGATAGCACGAACAGGCCTGGGTCAAGGCTGCTACCGGTTGTTATGAAAGAGGAGTATCTAATTCCTGGGTCAGGTCTTGAAAGTGTCGCGAAAATCGAATATTTTTTATCTGAAATCGAGTAGAAATTTTTAAAAGGACACTACTGACATAATCCTCTAGTTTCGCATCCTTCCCGCTAACAGGATTCGCATTGACCACAACCACACACCGCTGTAATCTCAGCAAATTATCTGCAAACGAGAGACGTCTGGGTAGACAAAAATGGGCCTTGGCCTCTAAAAAAGTTCTGAAAAAACAGTAACAAATAAAAGAAAGATTAAAGAAATAAAAACTCTCTTGACAAAACAAAATATCCTAGAGGACGTGATATGTTATTGGGCACAAAAAATCATGCGTGACGGCAATAAATTAAAACCGCACCTTTATTTTTGGGGGAATTGTGGGTTTACAAACCTCCCTCAGTCAGAACATGATTATATAAAAAAATTCTGGTGGATCAATAGAAAGGAGCTGCAAGGTCACTTTGCGCTCAGTGAGCAGGGTTCCTTTTCGATTATTGGCTTTAAAATAAACCTTAATACGAAAACTGTGAGGGAAAGTACATGTAATGACACCTGAGCCTAAGATTTAATTGTTTAGATGAATCATCGATCTTTAAAGCAATTTAACCGATATTAGAAACCGGCTGAGCTTTTCTTCAACTTGTATTGCTCAAATTAAAGTTTTGATTTAATTCTTTAATTGTTTTTAGGTCTCCTGCAATATTAATAATAGGCCCGGCAAAGTTACATTTCGTTTACTTAACAATCTAATGGCTTTGTGACGCTTGTCATTGATGTGACACATAGACTAGACAATGTTTTTACTCAGTGGCAAATAATAATTACAAACAATATATAAACAGGCTAGGTCGGTAAACCTTTGCTCAAAACAAGTTTGGTATTGAAGACAAGATTCTATTTTATGCCCACTGAAGAACAGAGGAGCCACAATATTATCGCCACATCATCATGTCACTCTTGGCTTTGGATTTGGGCCTTCTTACATTGCTAATAGTAGTGCCAGCTCAAGCCGAAATAGGTAAGTTGAATACTTGTTAACCATGCAGGCAATTTTTCTATATCATGGCAACTGATCAGCTGACTGATGAGGTTTCTAGGGTTGTTATGTCTCTCTTCAACTCGTCTGAGGTAGCTTTCTTGACTAGTTGTTTTTTTTAAGGGCTACAAAACACTCAAAAGAAATTTATGCTGAGTATGTACACATCCCCACTAACAGATGAGTACCTCTATTAAGCTTCGATTTTATCAGCCATACATCAGGTTTTCATTCATAGCTTCAAAAGTAATACCTTACAAAACAAACTAGCAAGAAGGAAGTATTTAAGCGTCGTAAAAAAAGAATTATTCAATGTGCCTAGAAAGCAATAATTAACGTTAGACATCCATCCATCTAGATAATTATGCCAGTCGCAGTATTCAACGATATTACAAAGATTAATTTGGAGATCAGAAAAACACGGATAACGATCAAAGATACCATGGTCTTAAGTTAAGAAAAAAAAAACTCATTTAAAAATGAAACAATACATCACCTTTAATTTCATTATCGAATGAAAAGAAAAATTGACATACAGACATAACAATGACCGTGATTTCGTGCAGATTGGAATACTAATTGCTTGTCGCAATTGGGAAATTATGCTCTTAAAATATCGGTAGTCAGTAAAGAAGAACTTGACCATTCCCAATTTAACAGGTGAACTTTTTATTAGTTTTGCCATGATCGATAACTAAGTGAGGGAATTGCTTTCAGTTTCAGAGCTCCATTCTTTGGTATCCTAGCAACGGACTATCTTTAAAATATTTTTCTTATGAATCCCTACCGCGGATGTTATTCAAGTTTAAAAAAATTGAAATTAAAAAAATTTAGGGATTGCTTTACTATAAGAGCATACTAACTGAGTATGAACACTTGATCGGAAGTTAAAAAGTGATTACATTTTGAATTTAGTATAAGCCCATACTAACTTTACTTAGACTGGGACGCTACTAAATTTTATTATGCTTCTCAGTTTGTCAGGACTTGCAGGACGAGATTCTTTGTAGTGAGGCAAAGAAGGCAGGAAACTGTGAACAAATGCCTTGGAACGGAAAATGTCGTAAGACTTGTGGACGCTGTGGTACGTTTATAAACACTTTGCAGGGTCTGGAAGGAGAGTGGGGTGGGGTGGGGGGTGGGGGAGGTCCTGATCCCGTATTCGCCCTCCCTTCTATGACAATCCCTCGTCTGGAACTTCTGAAATATCTATCCTGAATACCGTTTTCTTTCCCAATAACGTATCCGGTACCAATATTTGCTGGCGAATCGCGCTTCCCCAGGTAGCGGTCAAATACCGTATTCCATCAAAAAAAGTTCTGGGTTCTCCCGAATCCCGCAAAATAGTTAGGTTCAAAATCCAGGCCGGATCCTGCGAATACCCTTTCAGAATCAGATTATAGACTCTAAGAGTGCTATTCTTAAGGATATACTAGGTTACATACGAGACTCGTAAGAGAATTAGATCATCTGGTCGCAAAAATCTCTATCCAGTTGAGTGTGCAATTGGTTTTCTTAATGCTAAGCATTAGATAGTGATTTATCCGGTGGATAACTTTATTAAGCTTTTTTTCACGGCTGGGGCCAGAAAAACAAAGAAACAAAAAGAAATACTTCCGAACCTTCAACAGTACATTGTTTGTCTTGGAGGAAGGTCCAGTTTTTCGCCATCGAAGAGCCAAATCTCGTATCTAGACCTCTTGTCCACGAAGCTGATGGCACCTTTGGCTTCTTCAACAAGAGATCTAGCTATGATGTTATGTAGAGCCTTCTCAATCATCTTTTTACATCTTTCAAGATTTGTCGAATTTTCTGTGGAATTGATTCCTTTTGCTTTCTGTACTAAACTCCGGCAGATGAATGTTACGATGCGGAGAATCTGGTCACGTGTGAGGATGAAATGGAAAAGGGGAACTGTGGAGATGTAGAAGTTGCTCATATTTGTAGTAAAACTTGCAATGTACTTGCCTGTAACCAGCAGGTAAGAAGGAGCTTGCTTCTTATTCAACTTCCCCACAAGCTCCCACACCCTTCACCTCAAGCTATTCGTCCAAGGAAAATTTTATAAATTTCCTTTCATGACTTTGCAAAATTATATTGCAGTCGTTCAATTTCCGAGCACACTTTTAACCCAGACATATGATCATAAATAAATTATGCAGAAAAATCGTTCATTACAACACTGACAGTCTAGAATAGATAAAATACTGCAAACTCACCAGTTGTGCTGCGTGGGTTAGCCCTCAGGGCATTTACACAATGTAGGTGTTTTGTAGTTTAAGAATTAAACTACATTTAGTTTTTTCACATTTAATTTATGACTTCTTACTTCAACAGGAAAGCCAACTGGCAGATGCAGCATTGAGATGAACGGACTAACTTTGTCAAATATGATTATAACTCAGCCGACTAAATCCTTCCAATCTACGATTTGTGGAACTCTTTGTCAGCAATAAAAAAGAGTTCTTTGTGAAAAATCTGTTTGGTATTTAAATGATCAACCTCAATTATTAAACATTGATTTTGCACAAAAGTTTAGCCTAATAATGCAGGCTTTACTGTGGCTAAAAATGTAACTGATATGCTGCTGATATGAATGGGTAATTAGCCTTTTTTTCTTACCAATGATAGTACTTATCATTATCACTTGGAAATTTTCACAGAAGTGTGGTGTTGTGTGAGTAATAGATTGAATAAATTAGTGGCGTGAGTTCGATTATCAGGCAAAATGCTGAAACAATGAGGGAGAACGTACAATGAAGAACAATGAAGTATATATTTCCAAAATATAAGGCAAATATATCCTGTTGTCTTCCCCAATTTGTTTTGACATTATAATAGGTATGTTGGCTAAAATATATGAAGGGAGAATTAGGTGAAAATAGCCACATTGAAAGGCTTGATTGTCGCCGCGATTCGCAATAGTTTTGTGAAATTGTACCGTGTTCTGTTCATTTCAGAAGATTTTTGAGTAACATCAACAAATTCAGATCAACTGCCATGCTCTAATGTGATTCCAGTGATGAGGACAACTTAACACGGAAGTAGACTCGCGGCGTAACGCAGATTTTCTCCAAAGGGCGACTTTGGACAAAATACAACTATATATATTTAGCCAGTCTCCAGTTTTTGCGAGAACTTACAAATCACACTCAGCAAACAAAAATCCTGTCGCTTCAGCTTCCCTAAAGCTTTCCCAGATTAGCATGATGCAAATTTTCCCAATCAAAAAGTTCAAGCAAACGTCTCAGGAAAGTCGAACGGTTTTAGAGAATTATTCACTTTTTATTTACAAAAAATTTACTTAGTGATTCAGCGTAGAGCTCGTTGCAGCAAACGTTATAAAATGAGAACACTTGCTGCCAAATACCAGTAGAGTACATAGATACTTAAAGGACCTGTTTAGATGGAGTGGGGGACCCCGGTCTAGTGGGGTTGGTTTCTTTTGTTTTCACGCTCTACGGGACACAAAAGAAAAGAAACCTACCCCACTAGACCGGGGTCCCCCACTCCATGTAAACAGGGTCCAGGTATCGAGGGTGGCGTATCCAAAATAAAGGAGGCACGAAAGAAGAGCTTTCTTTTGTGTCTGTTAGGCTACTTTTCCCTTGCTTTGTGCAGCTTTCTTGGCTTTCACCATCTCAACTAATTCCTACAAATAAATGACCAAAAAGAATGAATAACGTGCGCAAAAACGCAAGATGCATAAAAGGTACGTTTGTTACCTATTTCTGGTCCAATTTCAAATGCAAAATAACTTCAGTAATCCATAATTGAAGTAAATTGCTTTCAAAATAAATCGTAAACCTCACTAAACTTGACTAACCTTGTATCTTTTCATGCACTCTTTTTTCGTTCGTCCCGGTACAGATTCAGCGATCCGCTCCCATCTTTCCGCTGTATTGGTGGGATATGAGCGTAAAGCATTCTCTAAAAGCTAAACGAGGAAAAAGAAAGAGAAAATGTTCGACTGAGGAGAATTATGTGTCACTCATCTAAACTTAAATTGACACAGCCATTTCTTACCCTTTGTTCTTCTGAAGTCCAAGGTTTATCAGTTGTCTGTTGGGTACCTTCCGCAGCATTGTTTCCTAACGAAGACAAAAAACAATCTTTAAAGACGATAAAATTTCAAACTAGATTCATGCAAAAACTTACTCTTCACATCCACGATTAATTTGAAGTTTTTAGACCGCTCCCTTACTCATCCCTTCTCAAATAGAGAAGGGTGGGTAGCGAAAGCCAGGAGGCAACATACGCAACCTACATATACGAGCCAAGGCTCACATAATCGTATCCACCGTCTTCGCCTCGTTTTAAGTGCAGTTCGAGTAGAAAATGCGCAGTAGACTTGAAAAGACTTGAGAAGGTCCATGAAAAATTAACGTAGAGCTTTAACTTTGAATGATAAAACGATCGTTTGAATCCCAAAGTACAGGATACTTTCATGTACTTCTAACAAGTGGATAGAGTGACCTTACCATTATATCTAACAGTTGGATCAGATTCTGCCGCGGCTGTTGCTGTTCTGCTCCCGCTGTGATCTTTATCGAACTTTGCAAAAGCTTTTCGGTTAACCTCCTGTTTTTGAGACGGATCTGTTGATTATAAAATTTCGTCCTTAGAAATCTGATCACATCTCCAAGTTGAACTAAATGTTATGAGTCGCAAATTGTGTACAAAATGATCTGTCAATCAACTGCAAGGGACCATGGCTTACTTTGACCATGAAAGAAAAAAACATACTGATTTGCGTATAAACGATAATCTCTTACATCTGTAAAAAGTTGGTCGTTTCTACAGTGTTTTAAGCGCATGCACTTATGTAGATGCCCGCTGGTCCTTGCTACCGCCTACATGATCGGATTTGTTCGTTTGTTTGTTCGGATTACTTTCGCCTTTAACACAAGTTGCCTGTTTACTGTTGCGCGGCACACAGATGCATGCACCTGACCAACCTCGTTCCCAGGGTTCTCTCTTATTCGTCACTCCGTAGGGACGAGTAGGAGAGAAGCCTGGCTGGAACCAAGTTGAAACCTGACAGCTTAAATGGAAGCAGAGTAAAACATGCCTGGCACAAACCTAGTTTCTTCAAGTTCTTGACTTTTTTTATGACGTGCTTCGAGTCTCGTTCGGTGCCAGTCTTTGAATGCATATTGACGTAATCAGCAATCACCTTCCATCTAAAAACAAAACCAAAACATGTACCATTAACCTTTAAACTTACAGCATCAGTCATGAGTAGATGAATGAACGCAGTTCTAACTTTTTGAGTCTGTGGATGAAATTTTATTATGTTACCAAGTAAAACCTCAGCTGCAGCACTTTACATGGTGCTATTTATTTAGTGTGTAGTTCTCACTCTTGCGTCTGTGGATGAGATCCTATGGTGTAAGAAATTTAAATAAAATCTTTTCAGCAGTACTTTCACATGGTGCTATTTATTTAGTATGCAGCTCTAACTTTTGAGTCTGTGGATGAAATCCTATTGTGCTACCATTTAATTAAAAACTCTTCCGCAGTACTTTCACATGGTACTATTTCTTTAGTATGCAGTTCTCACTTTTGAGTCTGGATGAAATCCTATGGTGTTACCATTCAAATGAAACCTCTTCAGTAGTACTTGCACAAGACCAACATTTCTACGTGGTCCTCCTCCGGGTCACACCGATACTTTGCTCCTCAGTTATTTCAAGATCCGGGAAATCGAAAACTGAGCCGCACAAATACGTTTCGGAACTCTGAGAAATTATATCACGTCGAGGTTTACCTGGAAGCAGTACCAGCAGGGAAGAGGTTAACAGCTTTAATAAGAAGCTGCGTTTGCTCTTCAGTCCAGTCATCAGTCACTTCTTCTCCTTCTTCTTTATTCTTTGTTGTTTGTTTCGTCGCAGCCATGGCCTCTTGTCTCATTCGTTCTCTCATTTGCTCCATCTAAAAAGCAATTATTATTCATTCCAAATATATCCCCGATTCTGATTGGCTAAAAGCACACGCATAATTCACCATAACCAGTTGCTGATGACCAAATTTGGAAGAATTTTGTGTTTAACGAGGAAATGACGTCAAAAAAGCAGCGTTTTTGCAGGTTAATGCGCCGTTAACCGAGAAGACCTGGGGACGAGGTTGAGTTGTTTTGGTTGAGGAAACAAAAAATGGCAGACATTTCACTTGTTTCAAGAGTAAGAACTAAGCAAAATAATCGCTAAAAACATGGCAACAACAGCAAGAATACAACTCGAAGTAACACCCTCCTCGATCTCCATGATTCTTCATAAGATACTCAGCCTCATTCATTAATTGTTCAATATACGGAAGCGAAGGCTTTGGGTAAGTAAGAAATAATCTATTGTTCAAAACATACATTCAAATTGGTTAGAATTTACGATACAAAACCAGTTGAAAACAAGTTATGGCAGCGTTGTTCCCTACCTCTTTTTCGTAAATTACTTTCACTTCCTCTTTCGATCCGGCCGTTTCAAGACCTTCTCTGAACGTCTGTAAACTGGATCATACAAAGAAAATACTAATTACGCTATATAATACTTGTACCTTAACACATATATCCCTACAATCAACACTGGAATTCTCCCTTGTCTGGATACTCCAGAGACTCCACGTTGCCAACAGCATAATTTTTAACTTACGACTTATTTACAGAAAAAAAGAGGTTCTTACTTTTCAAGAGAAATTACTTCGAGTAGCCGGTCCATCACCTCCATTTCACGAATTCTTGCCTCTTCGTCTTCGACAAAATAATCATAATTCTGTCAAAAGAAAGTTTAAAAATAAGCAGTTTAGCTCCACCCAAGAGTAATTTGGCTCAAATGACTCTAAATGGCCG
Organism: Porites lutea; assembly: GCF_958299795.1. Lineage (NCBI taxonomy): Eukaryota > Metazoa > Cnidaria > Anthozoa > Scleractinia > Poritidae > Porites > Porites lutea. The sequence continues at coordinate 800,634 of NC_133213.1, forward strand.
TTTTTGGCCTTTGAAATGGCCCAATACAGTATGCGGAATGCTGTAAATGCTGCATATTTTATTGGAACTACCCCTAAGTACAAAATCAATCCTAGCCTTTCAGTTTTTCACACTATTCCTGACTGATTTGTCTTGACTAACAGTCTTTTCCTGAAGAATGTTACCACTCCATCTGTTTCCACGGTAATGGACCATCAAGCGCAACTAGTACACATAACAAAGGGAATGCAACGTAACGCACCTTTATTACTGTCCGTATGGTTTTTCGTTCTTTTTTCATAATGTTCTTCATTTTTGTTTTTTCTACTTTGGCCGCTTGCGCCTATAAAAAAAATATAATCAGTTGTGATCCCTAATAAAGTTCGTTTAAAAATCTAAACATGAGCGGACGTTTGGATATCGTTTCAAGCCTCCTTTATTTAAGCAACAAGATGACACGCAACAAGTCGAAAAGTAGCAATCACCATCACAAGTAAACTACATTATGATACAAAAGCGACGATATTACATATCATTTGGTTTTTATTTTTTCCATTTTCAATTGAAAACCGAGCGGAGATGCCGCAATAGTGTCTTTCTCAAATATTTAATTTCATTCTGGATATTTTCAAATCAGCTATGATATAGACAAACATCATCGAAGCTTTGGTGTGAACGGAACTTCAGTTCTGGAAAGAGAAGTTTACACTCGCTTAAAGTACGGAGAAATAACGGTACAAACCGTTTAAACTAAGTCGGGGTTCAGGCAACGGTTTTAAACGCCCCTTTGTTGAAAGATAAGATTAAAATCAGTTTAGTATTTTCTTCACCTTTTCTCTTGCTTCTTGTTCTTCTTTTTCTTTAAGTTTTCGTTCATTTTCAAGAGCTTCAAGTCTTTGCTAGGAGTGAAAGAGTAATAGCGTAGCCGTTAAATTATATCGAGCAGCCTGCGAGAAAGTTCGCTTGTTTGGCTTCTTGAGCGCCACTCAGATAGTGTGTCAATACTCACTCGTTCTTTTTCTTCTGCAGCTGCCCGCGCTGCATCTTCTTTGGCTTTCTTTTCAGCAAGTTTTCTTTCCTTCTCGTCTTCTTTGAACTTTTTTATTCTTGGATCGCAAGTATAAGCATTATCTACAACCAACGGTATATACATAAAAAATCAGTAACGACGTAAAAACTACGTCTGAGATAGCCTACGAGCAAGCTCTAAATTTGGGGGAGTCATCGCGAGAAGTCACGCGAGAGCCGAAAGCGAAACAAAACGCGAGTGGGATCGTTTTCCTCCTCCTCTCGCGCCCTCTCCATTTAGCATTCGCGCCACGAAGGCTATCACCGCTCGTTTGCGCGTTCCTTCGCTGCTCGCATCGCTCGCCATAAATTGGAGGGCTTGCTTGCAAGCCATGACTGAGAGAAACATACCAACTAAATTCCTAATGCGAGTAACTTCTTCTTTTTTCTTCTTTTGTCGCATGACTTTGTTTTGTTTTTCAATCCATCTCCTTTCGTCACGGCTGTGATAAAGTAACAAAAAAAAGGTTAAAAGGTGCAAGTTTAAGATCAAACATCAAAAAATTAATCGTGAGTATACTTACTTTTCGCCTTTTTCTTTTTCTTCTTCGTCAAGATAAGAAAATTCTCTCCAAGAATCGAAATTATACCTACAACAAAATAACAGAGAAGCGTTACAATGTAACAAGAAATAATGCGGGATCTGGTTTTTGTGAATTTCGCGGATTTTCGAAAGATTCCCAAGAATAAACTTCCGCGAGAAAGAAACAGCGAAAATTCACCCCCTTCTTAAACTAACTTTTCTTTACAATTGCAATACAAAAAACTTTGCGGTCCAAAAGTAAATTTGATACCAAATTGTACTGTACAAAGAAAGCCTGTCGAGAAGAAACAATTACACTGGATATAAGCAAAAATCGTGTATTAACTAACTAGTTAAAAGTGCACGCAAGAAAAGAAGCTTACCAAAAACTGTAAAAATTATCAACTTCTTCAAAAGTAGAATTATTATCTCCTAATGTTGGCACTGGTTGAAGATTCGACCACCTACAGTAAAACAAAATTTCACAGACTGCAATAGACCTATTCGGCTAACTCAATGTTGTACCCAATTCAAACCTTTTGGGAATAAAACGTTTTGTTTCAGGAATTTCCATATCATTTAAATGTGAATGTCACATTATAATGCAAATACAAAACACAAAGAATCTTATCCCCGGGAGATTTGAATTGGGTATTGAAAATGGCTTCAAGTCTACTAGATCTAATTAGCAAAAAACCAAATTGCACGTGCGGTACACTTTTTCTTCTAATTAGCAAAAACCAAATTTGCACGAGCAGCACGCTTTTTTGTCTTTCCCTTGCCGTTGTTTTGCACGACTACAACGCTGTTTTGTACGACTAAGACGTCAAACGTCCTAGCTACACATTATTTTTATGGAGTAATTGTCGTATGTGCTTACCCAATATTTTGTTTCCTGTGTTCATGTTCCCTTTTATTTTTCACTGCCGCTCATTTTCACCTTGCTGGCCGCTAGCATTTCTCATTTTCTCACCGCCGCTTTGAATTGCCATGTTTTTCTTCCTACGAAATTCGTCTCCTTTGTTTTCAATAACTCGCTCTAGCTCTTTCTCTGTTATCCACGTTAGTGTAAACATAAAAAATAATGCCGAAAAAGACACGAATTTGTTGTTGCTTTTTCCTTCTAAAAGTCCGGGCGGCCATGTGATTTCCTTCCAAATAAAACCTTGAGTTGCATTTGAATTGCGATACCTGTTGATTGAGTTATTTTACATTGGTATGCCTGTGGTGCGGTCGGTCGGTCGGTCACTCGATGTACGGTCACGTGATTATCAAATTTTCTCGGATGGGTAAATTACCACATTTCCTTAGCTATGGTTCGCGTCTCGCGTGGAGCTCCGCTATGATTATCAAAGTGAACTGATACAGATAGGCTCAATTTCGGTAGCTCCTTCGGGTCCACTTTGTTTTAGGGAGGAGTATGTGATCATTTCCTGAACAGCCATTGGTATTCAAGCCTATTTTATTCCATTTATTTCATAATTTTTGCCACACAAAATAAATTACAGTAAGTAGCAGTAAAATCATAACAAGTTAATTAGTTAACAGCTGGGAAGGCAGTGGCGAATCTAGGGGGAGGGTGCAGGGGGTGCACACCCCCTCCCCCCCCTGAGATGACCTGCGGTTTTCTAATACAACTGGTATTCTGCAAAAAAAAACTATGTGGTTTATTGGTGTTGAAGTAGAGCAAGAGACGAGTGCACCCCCTCCTAAAAAAAATCCTGGATCCGCCCCTGGAAGGTGACCATGCAGGGAAATCTCTGAGAAGCCGACCAGCTTATAAATAGAGATAAATAGAGATTCCCCCTCCCTTCCCCACAGGCATTTTAAATCCTGAAACTCAGATTGCACAATATCTACACGGCATTTATGATCTATGATAATGATTTATAATCTATGATACAGAGTGATCTTACCTTGAATTTCTTTCAAAGACTGGACCAAATACTTCAATAAAATTACTCTTGGAGTTGGAATTAACTGAAGGAACTGAATCATCAAAGTAAGGATCAACACTGTCGTATGCTCTTCTCTTAGATTTGTTGCTTAAAATATCATTTGCAATGGTTATACATGCAAAGAGGCTCTGTTCAGAAATCTTTGAGTCACTGGCATCTGGGTTTGACGTCTTCTTGTCTGGGTGATGTTTCAGGACTTTCTTTTTAACTAAAAAAGTAACATAATTTACAGGATTTTATATCATTGTTAGAGAAAGGAAAGCCTAACTCAAGACTTTGTTCAAAGCAGTAAGGTCCGAGAAATCAAATATTTCACTGCCATGAAGATAAATGAAATCGAAGATATGAACATCATAGCTGTAAGCGTTATTTCAGCAATATTGAAAATTAACCCCCTCCCCCCCCCCCCGAAAAAGGAAAAATTCAGAACTTCAACAGGATTTGAACCCATGGTTTCTGATTTAGTGCTGCAGTGATCTACCAACTGAGCTATGGGAGGAGGCCAATTTGCTAATAGAGTTTAACTTAACTTGAAAAAGGAATGAAGGTGCATAGCAAAAAGCTGATGAGAACTGCGGGAACAAAGCTTCTAATGACAAAAAAATTCAATGACCTATTCAACTGAAGAATTTCTTTCTTACACCACCACATCCTGAGTGTAATCGCACAGTTAAAATTCATCGATTCATGCATTTGTGTAATCACACAAGGCTCCTTGGGAAAGAGCCTTGCATGACCACATGTGTGTGAGACATAAAAATTTGATTAAAACTGTTGCAGCCTAATATGACAAACTTACATGCTTTCTTGATGTCTCCTAATGTGGCTTTGTGTCTAAGTTTCTCAAGTCCAAGGACCTTGTAATGATCTTGTTGCTGCAAAATGAATGTCATAAACACTCATGTTCACCTATCCTCTTTGTGCCTTGTGGCACATAAGGCCTCATAAACATGTCATAAACATGTCAACACAAAATCTCAGTACAAAAAAAACCCACAATCATCACCTAACCATGACAATGCAAATTTTAATTTTTAGAAATTTATTGTTAAAATATGTGCCCTGGTTCAGTATTTGCAGTTAGAAAATAGCACAACATTGTTTAACAATTCCAATATTTGACAACCAATAGTAGTTTTAAACAGTATGACAAAACCTGGCCAGATTTTTAACACCGTAAAATTGCAAAGTTTCTTAAAAACGTGGAAAGAGAAAGAACCAAATTTCCTCCTTTTACACAAAATGAATGTATTATTGTAACAAACAGAAAAAAGTATCTTTAAGTTATACGTAACAACTCTGTGACAGTCTTGTTTGTTAAGGTAATGAACCGGTCAATCCCAAAACCGCCCATGCCCCCTCCTTCTTCCCCCTGGGCATTTGAAGTTTTTGAAAAATTTTGGTGAAATTGCCCAGTGTGTTGGCTGTTTAGATGGTCAAATGCCCACTGGCTAGTACTTCAAAAAGCATCAAATCCCTCACCCACCAGCAACTGTTCCAAAATTTCCCAATGCATCAAATCTTTTATTCAAATATAAACATTGTTATACACATCCGAAATATCTCAGTCTCAGAAAACTGTCTTATGGAGGTTTTTTCATTTACACAAAATTGTACATTCCAGAAAGCCCACATTTACAGGCTTTTTCAAAGGTTCTCAAAGCTCCAACAAAACAGCGAATATAGGAGCAAAGAGCTGTAAACACCATGCTCATACTGAATGCAGTAAGAATTACAAAATCCTTTTGCTTGCGACGCTGACCAGCATTTTGACACAAAAGGGGTCAAATGACCGTCTGGGCAGGCCTCATTTTGGGTCAAATTCCCCACTGTATGGGCAAAACGGCGGTCAAATGGCTAGGGTATGCACCGGGAGAGGGGAAGGATGGTGGGTTTTGGAATTGACTGCTACATAATAATACTTATATAGAATACATAAACTCTACCTTCCATTCTGAAGGATCAAGAGTAAGTAAAAAGTTAGGATCCTCTTCATCAGATGAGAGATTTACTTCAGAACTTGCACTTGAACTTGAACTGGAACTTGAATGATGAGATGAAAGACCATGCTGACGTCGCTGAAGGTTTGCTTCAAACCATCTACCAACTGGCTCTATTCTAAGGGAGGATGGTGCTAAAACAATCGCACAGAATGCACCACAGTTATTACAAATAAAGTCATAAGTGTATGTAAGTAATCAACAGATTTTTCAAAACTCCAAAACAGAAGGAGGCTGTCTCCCCAGGGAGTTCAGGGGAGGTATGGTGACCCAACAAAAATAACAGTAATAACAAATTCGTTAGCATTCCCAGGTATACATAGAAATACTTTCCATCATTTGAGTGGATACAAATTAGTAGAAGGTCCCAGGTAGGAAAACACATATTCCTAGTGATATGTGTTCCTCCACCTGGGAAACAAATATCCCTAGTGACATGTGTTCCCCCACCTGGGAAACACATATCCCAAGTGACATGTGTTCCCCCACCTGGAAAACACATATCCCTAGTGATATGTGTTCCCCCACCTGGGAAACACATATCCCTAGTGATATGTGTTCCCCAAACTGGAAAACACATATCCCTAGTGATATGTGTTCCCCCACCTGGGAAACACATATCCCTAGTGACATGTGTTCCCCCACCTGGAAAACACATATCCCTTGTGACATGTGTTCCCCCACTTGGAAAACACATATCCCTAGTGACATGTGTTCCCCCACTTGGAAAACACATTTATTATATACATACTGAGAAATACTCACCAAAAAGTTATGTCGTAAATTTTCGTACGCAAATTAGTTCTAGCCAATCAGAGGAGCGAACGATGGTTTTCACACGTGAAAAAAATGATACGTCCAATCAGAATCGCGAACGATGTTTTTTCACGTGTGAGAAAAATGATACGTCCAATCAGAAGCCACAGAGGTGTGTGAGTTTCGCGCCAAAATTCCCGCCTTTTATTGCAGCTTGCAGCGCTGCTTCGCACACATTCAACGAGAAAAGTTTTACTCAAAGAGTTTTTCTCGCTAAAAAAGTGAAAAACATTTCGGAAATGGAGTAGAATAGTTTCGTTTGTTTCACTGTCGATAAAGAAAACGGTAGAGAGCCGGCGAAACAACAGCGGAAAGGGAAAAACAGAACGAGACGTAAGCTTTTGTTGTGCTTTTTGTCGGAGCTACTTCGCCTTTCATTTAAGCTTAAGCTTATATTGAAACCGGACATTTTACTTAAATTCACTCATTTTCAATTGTGCATTGACAACAAACAGTTAAGATTACTTATAGTTCTTGGATTACCTCATATCCTTACCGTCATTTATGTTTTTAACAAACGTTTTTACTAAAAAGCTGATACTTCGTTTTCGTTGTCATTTTGGGGAAAGTGTGTAGCGGCATGAATGTCTCGGTATGTATATAATAAACACAATACCACATGGAAAGTGCTTTGTACGGTATTTACGCACTCGTTGTTTTTGTATCAGAAATCTTACTCGTTCGCTGCGCTCACTCGTTCGATTTCTGATACGTCAACAACTCGTGCGTAAATACCGTACGCCAGCACTTTCCATGAAGTATTCTCTATATCCCTAGTGATATGTGTTCCCCCACCTGGAAAACACATATCCCTAGTGATATGTGTTCCCCCACCTGGGAAACACATACCCCTAGTGATATGTGTTTCCCTTCCTGGAAAACACATACCCATTAGTGATAGTGTTCCCCAACCTGGGAAACACATATCCCTAGGGATATGTGTTCCCCCACCTGGGAAACACATATCCCTAGTGATACGTGTTCCCCCACCGGGGAAACACATATCCCTAGTGATATGTGTTCCCCCACCTGTGAAACACATATCCCTAGTGATATGTGTTCCTCCACCTGGGAAACACATATCCCTAGTGATATGTGTTCCCCCACCTGTGAAACACATATCCCTAGTGATATGTGTTCTCCCACCTGGAAAACACATATCCCTTGTGACATGTGTTCCCCCATTCATGCATAACAATGATTCATGCATAACAATGTCGGTCAGACACGGATTTTTGCTCTCCGTAATTTGTCTTGTATACTCCGCAACTTGCCGTCCTAATGTGTTCGAACTCAACGAGCAGTTTACTAAAGGTAATATCTCTCAATTGGCAGTCACCAAAATTGATTTAAATGGTTATGAAGGAGACGTTTGGACGTTTCAAGTCCGGGATTGGAAAGATTTCGTAATGGAGTTCCGTATTTGCATACGAGAGTGGAAGGTCGTCCCAAGAGTACTCCGCAATGAAGAGCTCTTGGAATTAACGCCTGCAGTCAATGGGTCTTTATTCAAGAGTGCGTGGAATTTCTTGGTGTTGGAGCGTAACCATCAAAACATCTCCTTTGTTCTTTTTCGCGCCTGTCATGGAACAGTAGATCCTGGTCTATTCACAAAATGGCGTAAGCTACGATATTCCAAAACACGCATTGCTTATTACAGTAATTCTATGGCTACTCAAGCGCTCTTGTTAAGCGGTGATGTGGAAAAAAATCCCGGGCCTTGCCAGGGAAAGGCGGCAAGCACCAATAATCAATTATCCAGGTCGAAACCAACAGCGGAAAAGTGCGATCATTGTCAGAAAACAATTAGGTGGAACCAAAAGAACATTTCCTGTGCCAGTTGTATGGGATGTTTTCACTTAAAGTGTGTGTACCTGAAATCAATGGTGAACAACTGGCTATGCAATAGATGCACATGGGCGGCTCTGCCATTTTACAGGTGTTCGGATGCTGAGATGCTCAACGAGGCCTGTTTTTCGGATACTAATCTTGACACAAATAACATCACACTGACTGATCAGGGAGAAAATGGAACTACACCTAATACATTTACTGGTCCCGACCTACTAAATGCGGCAAGGCAGAAAAATGCCAAGGGCATGTTATTATGTCACCTAAATATAAACAGCATTCAGAACAAATTTGATGAGCTGAAAGATATTATTATCAATAATAAGGTGCAAATTATGGCTGTCAGTGAGACTAAAATTGATCGTTCATACCCAGACTCCCAGTTCCTAATACCAGGGTACTACTTGCACCGAAATGACCGAAAAAAGGGTGGAGGTGGTGTTCTCTTGTTTGTCTCATCTAAGATACTCTCCAAGAGAGTCACCTTTGACAGGTGTTATAAAACTATTGAGCCTTTGGCCTTGGAGATTGGCCTCAAATCGAGAAATGCCATTATACTGGTTATCTACAGACCGCCTAAGAAGCTTACTGGTAAATACAGACTTCTACTTGAGGAGGAATTAAGTCATATTGCCAACTGGGCTAGCCTTCAATATCCGACGGTTATAATAACAGGCGACGTAAACCTGAACAGGATGGAACCCAGCAGCCCTGAAGGAAAGCTTCTTCTTGATCTTGAGGTGGAACAGGGCCTCGAATGTATGGTAACTGAACCCACTCGAATACAAATGAGAGGCTCTCTTATCACTAAGAGCTTGATCGATGTTATTCTCACTAACCACCCGGAACTATTTGAGAATTGTGGGGTACATGATCCTGCGCTCAGTGACCACGGACTTATTTATGGATTCCTGAATGAGACGGTAAAACACCAGAAAGGCAAGATTGTAACATTTAAATCTCTAAAGGATTTTGATGTGGAGAAATACAAAGAAGATCTAATGTATGCTCCATGGCATGTTAGTGAAATTTTCAATTCATGTGACGACAAGGCAAATTTTATGGAAATGCTTCTGTCCAGTATTGTCAATACACATATGCCTACGAAGAAGATGCGGGTTAGGGCTCAGGATGTTCCATACATGACTAAAGAATGGAAAGGTGCCATAAGAGCTAAGAGGAGGGCAGCAAAAAAGTATCTCAAGGAACAAACCAGTGAGAACTGGGAAGCTAGGCGGATAACCAGAAACGAGGCCACCCGACTCCGGAGAAAGGCAATAAGGACATATTGGAAAGAGCAAGCCACTAAGCTTAAGTGCAAGCCGAGTGAGTTCTATAAGACATTTATGCCCTTTCTGACTGATAAGCACAAGGTCAACACAAATGAGCTCAGCCTAAGTATCAATGGGACCATCTGTAGAGACCAATGTGCGGTTTCTAATCACTTGTGTGAATATTTTGCTACTGTGGCTGATGGGATTGGAGACACCAGTGCGGTTGATGACAAAGTTCTCGCCACCCACCCTAGTGTCCAGAATATTACGCAGAAGATGACAGGATATCAAGGCTTCCAGTTTCAGAATCTTCAGAGTTTTGAAGTTGAAAAGGCGCTGCAAAACGTCAATGTAAGGAAGAGTACAGGCTGGGACGGCATCCCTCCCATGGCGCTCAAGCTTGGAGCTACTGAGCTAACAAATCCATTGACGTCACTATTTAATTCATGCATAACCCTCGGAGAGTGGCCCTTGGGATGGAAAAGGGGTGAATGGACACCCGTTTTTAAGAAGGAAGATCCCCATAAAATGGGAAACTACAGACCCATAACTGTACAAGTTACTGTAAACAAACTCTTTGAACAATTACTCAGCAAGCAACTCAGTTATGGTTTTAATAACAAACTGTGCGACAAACTAACAGCTTACAGGAAAAACAATAGCTGTGAGACAGCTCTCTTATCTTTGACTGAGAATTGGAAATTCGCTCTGGATGAGCATAACGTTGTGGGTGTTCTCTCCACGGACATGAGCAAAGCCTTCGATTCACTTTACCATCCACTTACACTTGCAAAACTTAAAGCTTATGGTGTGGAGGAAAGAAGTCTGCGATTGATGGGCTCCTACTTCACAGACCGTTATAACAGGGTCAAGCTAGGATCTGTAGTGAGCGAGTGGCAGAGGGTGACCAGGGGATGCCCACAGGGTTCTGCATTTGGACCTCTGATCTGGAACATCTTCCAAAACGATTTGACTTATACTGTTGATGCGAACATGAATATGTATGCAGATGACCACCAGTTTTATGTCGTTCGCAGCACCCTCTCTGATGTGCATGATGATCTTGCTGTTTGCGCTGAGTCAGCATCTTCATGGTACAGAGCTAATTTACTAAAGGGAAATTTGGACAAGTACCAGACAATGGCACTTGGTTGCGGAAGGAAGTCTATGGACAGTATTATGATTGACAATCATGAAGTCAGATCCACTGAATGTCTCAAGCTATTAGGTGTCTGTATTGATAACAATCTTCGTTTTGATGAACATATAAGTAGTATCTCTAAGAAGAGCGCCCAGCGGGTAGGGGTTCTCATGAGGCTCAGGAACCTTATACCCACACAAACTAAGTTACAGTTATATAAGGCAGCTGTTCTCCCGTATTTAACCTACTGTCACCTTATATGGCATTTTTGCCGTGCTAGTGATTCTAGACGACTAGAGCGTATCCAGGAAAGAGCACTTAGGGCTATATATTGTGATAAACATTCGTCCTATGGTCAATTACTATCTATGGCTGGGATATCTACTCTACACAACCGGCGACTACAGGACATAGCTATTCTCATGTATAAAGTTAAAAACAACATGTGCCCAGCATACATTAGCACTCTCTTTGAACAGCCTGCAATTAAGTATGAACTGCGCAATCATGACTTCACTATACCCAGATTCAACACAGTCTCCTTTGGAAAGCACTCGCTCAGGTATATGGGCCCAAGGGTTTGGAGTTCTGTTCCTAGTAATGTGAAAAAAGCTTCCACGCTGTCCTCCTTCAAATATAACATCAGAAAAGTGGATCTTAGCATGCTATTAGATGACAATAACTGCTCTAACTGCTCTCTTTGCACTTCTTAATCTTTTATTTCTTTTTTTTTTTTCTATTTATAAGTAATGGATACATTTGTACATATTGTATATAGTTCTCTCGAATTTCTCACTTGCTTATACTGTACATAGTTTTTCTTAATTTTTAATTAATTTATTAATTGATTTATTTTTTTAAATTTATTTTAGTGTCCCCACTTAGTGGTTATATACCGCTATTACAGTTTGACACTTTAATAAAGGTATCATCATCATCATCATCATCATCACCTGCAAAACACATATCCCTAGTCATATGTGTTCCCCTACCTGGAAAACACATACCCATTAGTGATATGTGTTCCCCAACCTAGGAAACACATATCCCTAGTGATATGTGTTCCCCCACCTAGGAAACACATATCCCTAGTGATATGTGTTCCCCCATCTGGGAAACACATATCCCTAGTGATATGTGTTCCCCCACCTGGGAAACACATATCCCTAGTGATATGTGTTCCCCCACCTAAGAAACACATATCCCTAGTGATATGTGTTCCCCTACCTGCAAAACACATACCCATTAGTGATAATTAATGATTAATATTAACTTGAAAATGGAACAGAATAAGCGTTTAATAGGCTGCATGAGTCAAAAAGTGACTGTGAACTCAGTCGTCTCATGGATTTTATTCCTACCATTATTGAGTAAAAAGAGTGGATCGAAATGCCTACCTGATAATCTAGAAATTACTACTGATTTTTCATCACATTTTGCGGGACGAAGGGCCATGTTTCGTAAACTTTACTTTACCAAAATTTCAGCAACTAGTCCGCCATCTTGCCATCATACGAGCACGCGATATCAGCGGCTTGTAGCATGGCGTATGCGCACACGTGGAATTTCCAGTGGCGCGATTTCACAAAATTACTTTCGTTTCCGTTTGGGTAAAAACAAAGTATCGATGAACTTTTTGGTAGTTTTTTGAAATGTCATCTTTCTCAAGCAGTCCACATCTGCTGACAAAAGAAAAATTAAAAAGTGCTCTAAAAGCCAATGGAATCCCACTACCGAAAACCGAGCAGAAAAAAGCTTTCTACGTCGAGCTGTATTTGCAGAGATTGACCTCTCAAAATGATGACGAATATTCCTCAGACGAGTCTGAAGGAACATCGGAATCTTCCCCGATCGGAGCCCATAAGGTACGTAATATAAACAAAATCCATTAATTAATTCTGCAGCAATATTAAATATTTAAGCTCTTTACGTTGACTTGTGTATTTCTGGGTCTGTATTCTCGTATTGTACCTGTGCGGCGCTAGGCGTCTGTGGTTTTGGCGGTTTATAAACTCGCAATTTGAAAGTTGCTGTGATTTGTTGTCATGAACATTTTTAGCAGGTGCAGCTTTGTTTGTTTTTGTACGGGGATTCGTATATTCTTTGAGGATGTCCTTTCATACGAGATAATTTTTAGCGTTTCTTTGCGCTATCGATAATTCTTGCAGCGGTGTCATTTTTTGGAGTACTTTTGATCACCTTTAAATGGCTTCCGTACGTTCTATGGTGATGTTTGAATAATATTTTATTCAGCTCCAAATGGCTCACCTTAGGGACTCAAGCTATTAGGAGATAGCATCGTTTGGTTATCATAGTATTTCTATTTAGAACTGAAGCATTTCTTGATTTGAAAATGCCAGACCAGGTGAGTTGGAAGTTTTAGTATAAATTTATACTATTTCCTCAGTTCCTTTATTATGAAATTACTAGCCGTTGTCGCTAAATGGATTCTTTGAACCACTTTGCATTGCTGTAATGTAAATATTAATTACCATACATGACACAATTTTAGCAGAAACACGAAATTTTTTTTTAATTGAGAATTAAAAGTATGTATATATTTACCTGTTTATTTATGGTTTTTTTTCTCAAGTCTTTGGGCGAATTTATCAAAACCTATATCATATCTGCCGGTTCTTTAACAAAGTTCTGTGTTAAAATTTGAAAAAAAAGGTTATTATTACGTGAAGTGTATTATATCACCACTATCAGTGTGAACTAGGTTTGCTTAACTGTGAACAATGAAATGAAAGTAAACAATCCCAAACCAAATCTGAAAATTGATAGCAGAAATAGTGTTTCTCAAAAAAGGCCAAAAGGTGGTTATTGAGATATTTCAGTGACTTCTTTTGAATATTGCATTTCCAAAATGCAGTTATAACAAGGTGATGCACGACCACAAGTCGTTTTGTAAGGTGGACCCTCCTTCTTTTGTTATTATCGTACAATTTTGATGTTAACTCTAGTCAGCTCAGTGCTTGGGAATCAGTTTACATTGTTATAAATATAAACCGTAAACTTGAGACTTGAAACATGAAAATTTAAATTTTTCTCAGTCTGAGGAAAACTGATTTCCTAAGGATGGCTGTTATCCCAATAGAGAGGAATTATCTGTTTGAGACAGATATCCTTTTTATTAGACCTATAAATAAACAGATAAAGGAGGCCAGTGAAGACAATCCTATTCTCAGATTAAGATGGATTATCTTTTTGATTCAGTTTATCTGATTGATAACCCATCTGAGATGGATAATCAGTATCTAGTGTCAAAATGACTGACAATACTATACTTTAGTACACATTAAACTTAGAGTTTCTCAATTTCTCTTCCTTTTTAACCCTTTCAGCCCCAATATAAACATACAAGTTCTCCAAACTGATCTCCATACATCTCCTTTAAGAATTAGTTAAGAGAGTTCAATGAAAGATCAAGGCATTTTTCTTTGGTTATTGTTTTATTAATTCTCATAACATTACTTCTTGACAATGTATGGATATTGTTGGGAGAAAATTGATGTTGATCACCATTGAGACTTAAAGGGTTAAATGTGCATGTCTCAGTAGTTATATCCCTGTTTTTTTCTCTTATCCAAATTGTACATGTAATCTCACTTTCAGAAACTTCCTGCTAAGCCAGCAAAAAAGATAGTCTTGAACAAAAGGGTAAAAGGTGGACTTCCCTATGATGTGTCTGCTCTGTCAGATGGAGATCTTGCCAGGCAGCTTAAATCCTTTGGAGCCACAATTGGCCCAATTACAGATTCCACTCGAGTCCTTTATCAGAAGAAGCTTGGTAAGTCTGTGGCCTAGCTTTTCTTTTACATGTATGTGAAATATATTCCTTCCCCTTTTTTTATCACAGTTGAGCCCCTGATATTGAGGTCCTTACATTAAGGATTTTGTGTGAAAAAAACTGATATATCTTTGGGCTCGTTTCTCAGTAGTCTGGGTAACTAAAGCAAAATATCAAATCAAACTCAAAACAATAAAAACATTGATCCTAGCTTACAAACCAGTTCATTTTGTTTTGTTAACTGATAGTGTGATCACATTATCTGCAAAACTGTGGAACCCTTGACCTTGAATGCAAACACAGCAGCTTTCTGTTGGGTTAATTACTGGGTTTTTCGAGAAACAGACCTCTCTACCTGGGTCTAATAAGTTGAGCTGCTCTCCATTCAGTTCTAACTTTTGAGTCCGTTGATTAACTCTTTTGGCTTATACATTCAAATGAAATTCTTTGACAGAAATTTTTGGGAACACTGTGTTCTTTGTTTTTTGGGGTTTACTTTTGGTGTCCTTTCAATCCATATTCAGCCTTCTATGCCCCCCCCCACCCCCCCCCCCAAAAAAAAACAAAAACAAAAAAAAAACATGAAATATAAAATTCTTTTTGTTTTCTGTCCAAAAGAAGTGACATCTATAGGCAAAAATGATGCTCTTCTTGCTTTGAGTGTGACATCGTCTTGTCAACATTATACAAGTACACATTCCTTGTGGATGGCACCTGCAAAAATACGCTGTTGTTAGTAATATTTTATAATTTGCACTGTAATGGAATGTTTAGTCTGATCTTAGTTTGCACTATTCTTTGAGACCCTTAGGCCTGCAGACAGGCAAGCGCACTGTCAGACAGAGTTTTTCCATTCTTACTGTTGGATTCTTATCCTGTCTGGTGTATATTTGTCTGAGCTTGACATAATTTATGCTGTGCTACAGTCAAACATTTATTTATTGGATGCTGGGGGGACTCTCTCTTGTGTATTGTATAATTTTCTATGTCTCTACTTAACACATAATAACATATACATTCTCTAAGTTATTGATATATTCCTGAAAAAGAGAGTAGCACATCTAGGTTAACTAAATATTGTGTTCCTTAACTCACGACCCTCATACTACCTGACTGCTGACCCCTGATTTGCTCCAGTGTCCAGTTGATAGAGTTATTATACATTGCACTTCAAATTTCCTACCTACAGTTAATTTTGAAAATCAGCTTAACCGACCAATAGGTCACCGGTAGTTATCTGCTAGCAGCTTACTGACTTATCTGTAGGTTACGTTTGGCATTTTCAGTTATTAAGAAAACCTCATCCAATAATAATTATAACGTCAGCCTGAAAAGGAATGATAAAAGTCTTTCTTAATTCAGGCCTCTCCCGTTTCGTGCTACCAGTCGCTTGCATGGCTGTTTTCTCTTGCGTGCGTTTCTCTCGTCTGTCCAAGAAAAAAGTGCCTAGTTTCTATTTTTCTCCTTGCAGCTAAGTTTCTGACCGAGGAACTAGAAGCTCCTGCCAGTAAATTTTCACCCAAACAGAAGAAGACCTCGCCACCCAAACCCCAGAGGAGAATGGAGCATGCAGATTTCTCTGATGGGTATGATGCTGATGATGCCTCAGCAGAGGAGTTGGATGTGGAAATTGCTGAACGTCTGACTTACAATCATGAACAGCAAGGTACATAGCATTGCTGATCACTGATAGAGCAATTTTTCCTCCATGTTTCATCAGCCTTTTTAACCGAACAGTATGTGCTTTAGGTTTAGCAGTTGTTTATCAAACTTGCTGTAGGTGGGCAAAATTTTAAAATTCCATCTCTCCTCCGAAGAGGTTCCCACTGAGTCTTCCAAAAAAATTGCATCCTTCCCTGCATGCTTTCATTTTTCCCTCTCCCCAGCCCCCATGGACAAAAAGAGGCCCATGTTAGCGAGGGGAGAGTAAAATTCCTGTCCTCTGCCTCTTCTTCTGTCGACATACTTATGATGGAAATTACGACGATATCCCAATGATTGACGAAAACAGACGGTAATTTTCCGAAGAATGTCTTTCCCTTGAAGCATCGCGGGTATGGTGTCAAGGTTTTAGCCAGAGGGGTGTCCAGCCATCCTATGCACGCCCGTTTTTGGAAGAAATGCAAGGAAAATTCACTTAATCTCTTGAAATTTTATGGGAAAGCAGGCCCTCTGGACGGCCAGTTTTCAATGTCTGGCTAAAAGCCTGTGTGGCATTCACCTAATAAAAATGAGAATTTGTAAATGACTCCCTTTTCAATGCACTTCTGCATCTTGCAATATTGCCAACATTGATTCATTGTCCACTGGGTGGGGAGGGGGGTGGGGAGGAGCTTGACTCTATTATTATATAGTGGCTGCTTTTTCTTATTTGAATTGCTTGCATTGCAGACCATAGAGACTCTCCACCTCCCCCTGAGTTACCATCTCCTGCCTACAAATCCACTCCGAGGAAAAGAATCACAACGAGTACAATTACCACACGGCAGCATAGACGACATAACAACAATGGTGATTACGCAGCATTTAACGGCCCCGAGCAAACTGATTCGGCTGAAGTTATCGCAGTAAAGGAGCCAGCTAAGGTGGCAAAAGAAGAAGCCAGTATTTGTGGTCCTCACGTTCAAATTTTACTTGCAGTTTTAGTGTTTCTTGTGTTCATATCATTTTTAGTTTATTCTCTCATGGAGGATACACCTCGGGAAGGGTTTAAAGAAGTGCAGTGAAGCCATGGCCAGCACCAGAGGTTTAGTGTATTTATATTCAGGAACATGTGGTAATTGTATCAAAAACGAGTATGGGTGTGAAACATCCAGATACGGGTTAAAAGGCGAAGCCGAGTTTTCTTAAATGTTGGGGCATCCACTGAAACAAACTTTGTTAGTGTTCGACATGCTGTCAAGTCTCTCCGTTGGGGAGAGCACTTAGAGTCAACGAAAATAGACTGTAGATGGTGGGAACTGGCTATAGTTGGTAATGCAGGCCTTCATTTAGTGTTTACTGAGTAATTTTTCTTTTTAAAAGGGACTTATGTTCGACCAGGTCACAGGTTAGGTCAAAAAAGTTGTCGTTCGGGCATACATTTTGTTGACTTTTAATTTCGCATTTTAGTTATTTTGCACTTTATATTTAGGGTTTTGAAGTTTTCAATTTTCTTTAATTCTCTTTGTTGCTATTTTTCGCGGGGTCTTTTGTGGCACAACAACAAGCGAGTATTTAATCGGTTTGATCAAGTTTAAAATGCAGTGCGACAGTACTGTGCAATGTGCAAGAGAATTTTGTTTTTTTGGTCTCACAAACTGATAAAGACTGGATCGGAAAGATCTCCGTAGAAACGGAGCAAACGAACGGCCAAAAGTTTTAGTTTTATACATTGATGTTGTTGTAAAAAAAAGCACGGCTTCGACTTAATTCGTTTGTGTGTTTGCTGAGTGTTGTGTTGATGGTTTTGCGTTAGTATGGTTTATTTTCACCATTTCAAGAGAGCAAACACGTTAAAATTGAACTTTATGATGTTGAAGGTAAAAGCAGCATTCTATGAATGTATGATAAGGCCCGGTTCAGACGCCGAACTTTTCATGAGCCGAACCTAATTCGAATTAAGACCAACCCAAATCATTTAGACCGGCTGAATATTGATTCAGACGCCGATCTTAATTGCAGCTGAAGTAAGTCCAAAAGGCGAAAAATGCTCATTTCGGTCAAACTGCTTACAAAAAACGTTATAATAATTTATGCATTAGATTTGGTACATAAAAAGTTCGACGTCTGAATCAAAGCCGTTCCAAAGTCGCTACAAAGGCGAAATTCCCGGCCGGGCTAGGCGAAAAGAATGGCTGAGCCGTTCCAAATTGAAACAGGCGTTCCTAACTGATTCAGACGCCGAACTTTTCATGTACTTAATTCAATGTATTAGGTTCGGTTCATGAAAAGTTTGTCGTCTGAACCGGGCCTAAGATTTTCTGTACCCAGCCGCCTTGAGTTTAGACTACGAGTAGTCCCTATTTTTCCTCAGGGATAGTAGAGCGAGCGAAACGCGAGCGCGCGTGAAAATCACCCCACGCGAGAAAAGGCGACACGCGTGCGGCGGGAATTTTCGGTGTTGGCCGAAGGCCGAAGCCACGAGCGGTGAAGCCTCGAGAAAAAACGCGCTTGTCAATATAAAGACTTGACAGAAACCGGAGAGACCGGAGAGAGGGTTTAGTTTTAAATGCTTTTCAATAATTTTAGGGTAAATGTTTCACGAGATTTTGTCAAAAATTACACAAAATTAGTAAGATTCTGTGCATAAAAATGTGTAAATTCGTTGTTGTTTTATTTTATGGCCTGACCAATTTATCTATGATCGATTTATGTCGATTAGGGGATCAAGGGTGGCGCAGTTCTTGTTCCGCTTCAGTTTCGCTCCGAGGGTTTTTTTTTCAGGTACAATGGTTTTAAGCCCACACGTCACTGATGAGTTTCACTTCGATTCACTGCGTAATTGCTCATGTTTCTACTATCTGTTAGTTTTGTGTGTATAGAATATTCCCGCACAAAATAGACTTGCCCACACCATGGATAATAGAAAGACTGTGTGGGCATTATCCATGCCCACACAAAGCGGAGCGCGTAAAATGTGCGCAAAACGCAAAGACTGAGGGTACAACGCAAGATTTATAACCGCGAAGCAAGAACCTCTGCCCCTCTTCAAACAGGAAAATGCATTTTTAAGGGCAGGGATTAGCTCTGGGGCTATTACTAGTTGCCCGGCCCCTTGTTAACCCTTTAGGTCCTAAGAGAGACCAAGATCAATTTTCTCCTAACAGCATCAGCAGATCATCAAGAGTAAAGGTTATGAGAATTACTAAATTGATTACCAAAAGGGAGATCGCTTTGATCTTAAACCAAATTCTCTCAACTATCCTTTAAAGAAAAAGGTACAGATCAGTCTGGAGAATTTGTATGTGGATCTTGGGGCTTAAAGGGTTACGGAACCGGATTCCGGAATCCGGGAAATTTTTGCTTGAGGAATGCGCCTCCCAGGAAATCTTTGCTTGTGGAATCCTGAATCCTGTGCTTTGGAATCGGAATACAACTCAAGGAATCCGGAATCCCGCTAAATCCCGAGTCCAAGTTCCACTGACAAAGATTCCACAATCAAGTACCTGGAATCCGGAATCGATGGCGTGGAATCAGAAATCAAAGTCTATCTTGGATTACCTTCCAGGCCCCGGTTGTTCAAAAGTTGGATACCGCTATCCACCGGATAAATCACTATCCAACGGATAAGTGTTAGGGAAACCAATTGCGCTATCCAGTGGATAGTGATTTGTCCGGTGGATAGCGTTATCCACGTTTTGAACAACTGGGGCCAGTAGGCGATACTAGGCTCCTGATAAGATTCATTTTAACATTTGGCCAACCAGCGTGACTACAGAATCTCTTTCTGATGCGACTGTGTCGTGACGTTACGAACCAGTGACCATGACCCTGGCTGCCATCGTTATTTGGTGTCTGACATTTACCAAATTGACTCTCGTCTGAGTGTAACAGAACTGCGAGACTTACTGTACGAACTGCCATGGTTTACACCGAGGATAGAAAGCCACTGAAGGCTGCAGACTGGGTTATCATCGCATTTTATTTCTTTGCTTGCATTCTAGTTGGGCTATGGGTATGTGTAGTGTTTCTTTTATTTGTAAAGCCAGTTCAAGGCAAATTTTCTCTGTATTTTCAAGTTTTTGTTGTAGTGTATGTGTTGAATTTAGGCCTGAGGACCTAAGAATCTTGGTTTTGAAACACTGTGAAGCGAATAAATCAAAGAGTACTACCCTTGCTGTATTGTAGGGGCCAAATGATGTGATTTGTTTGAGCGATAGTTTGTCTTTGAAATCTTTTAGAATGCTATCGTTCATTCTCTATTGACGTTTGGTTGGAATATGATATTTGATCGGTGTGAACAGCAGAAGAGTCAATTTCTGGATGAAAGCCATAATGATTGAAGAAAGCTAGTCAAACTAAATGCTCCAAATATCAGTCTAGAGCCTTTACTTTTCTGTATTAGGGTGTCTTGAACAGTTGTTGCAAAACGAATGCCCAGGACACCCAGCCAAAAGACCTCGCTTGCACAAAATACGTAGCACAGTTTGCGTGGTGGAAAAATGTTTATTTAAGCAAGTCAAGCTTCTTACTCTCATAATACGGCTTGTCGCTTTTTTGCAGACTAAATTTAGACAACAAAGAGGGAAAACTGAAACCGCTGAAACTTTCTTCTTGGCTGGCAGATCAATGATGTGGTGGGCGGTAAGTAGAGCCGTTGCGATCAAATTTACCCCTGGGAAATACAAAAATCCCCCTAGGAAATACAGCACGGTCCTGATCAGTTGAAAGGGCACTAGTAATGATAGAGATGTGCACTGACTGCATCGAGTGTGTTGTCTTGAGTTTGCAATCGCTACACATTTGGAAAGTTTTGAAAAAATAACTTCTTACATTTCCTTCTAATACAGTATACTGACAATGTTTTAAAATCTACAATGGTCATTAAGTATACCATTTTTACCAAAATGCTAAGTTAAGTGGACAAGTTTTGGACAAATAACCCAACATTTTCTTGCACGTTTTCCTTTTTCTATGGATGTTTTAGTTTGCTTTGTAAAACGAAATCCGTCTCTAAATGAATAAAACCAACAAAAAGAAATTCAACTTTTTTAAAAGACTTATAAGGGATCTTCCCGGAACGTGGGTAGTTCAAACTCTAGTGAATATTAAATGAGAATTTTAACAATCAATCCAGTCGAAACATTACCCTGATTGAATTGTTCAATAGGTTGGACCGAGTTTATTTGTCAGTAACATTGGTAGTGAGCACTTCATTGGATTGGCTGGATCTGGCGCGGCAACAGGGATTGGTGTAGCATCATATGAGTGGCAGGCAAGTCACGTGACTTTACTCACGTGATATTTCAGAAGTATTTTGACCGTACTTAAAAGTACCTAGAATGTATCCCGCTTGATTATTGTTTTTCAGGCGCCCTGGCTCCTACTGCTGTTGGGCTGGGTCTTTGTGCCAATTTACCTCAAATCAAGGGTGAGTTAACAAGCTCTTTGAAAATGCTTCCGAAAAATGTGATATAAACATAAAAGGAGTTACTTTAATTGGCTTGCATCTGTTGAATTTTCCTGCCAGCGAATTACAAGGGAAAAGAGACGTCTATTAGCAGGGAACTGGTGAATGGCAGAAAAACATTTTCTGTTCATGTTATCAACTTCTCCCCACTACTTCTGTAGGAAATGAATGGGGGCAACAAATGAGAATTCAAATTTTGATCTGAGGGTTTAAAGGGTTAAAGAGGTGGGGTCATATCAAAGGAACCTATTTTCCCTGGGCATGAGTGTTGACGAATGTCAGACTAGCTAACTTGCTTCCTAGCTAAATAATGTTATAAGTGTTCGTATGTATTTGCTTCTCTTGTGATTATTTCTATTAGATTTACACGACACCAGAATACTTGCTAAAACGATTTCATAGCACCAAGATAAGGACTTGTTTGACAGCTGTGGCGCTCATATCATATGTACTCACAAAGATATCAGTAAGTATCGAACTAAGGAAATACTTGAAAATAAATTAAAGTACTGCCGGTGACGGAACATTACCAAGAACGTTGAGTGAGCCAAGTTTGATCTTTACTTAGATAGACGGATAGATAGACAGACGTCTTTATTTAAAATAAAAAGTAGCTACTCATTTTAGTCCATTCAGGGAGCTTACAAAGCCTCCCTGGTATCAATAGGAGCCTTTAGTAATGGTTGAGTAGCTTTTCATGCCGACGCGAAAAGTATAGTATTAAACGGGTCGAAGTTCCGCCACGCCGATCTTTAAAGTGGAGATTCACATGTCGGATAGGTGTTCATAATGTACCAGATAACTTTTTATGTCCGCACTAAAAGTTCAGATCCGGTTTAGTGTGAAAAGAAGGCGCTTTAGAGTAGAGGAGCAAGTCACAAATCTCGCTTCCGTTCTGGCAGGTTGATATCTACGCGGGCAGTGTGTTTCTGTATGAAGCTGTTGGTTGGAATATTTATGTGTCAGCAGCTGTGATTTTAGCCATCACTGCTGTTTACACTGTTCTTGGTAAGTTTCATCGAACATCATTGATACATTTATACATTTGTACTTTTCTAGTTCATTTGTACTTCATCTCTTTATCATCTGTACTTCATCTAGACATTGGCTACAATTGATTCGTACGTCATTCGTACGTCTTCTGTACTTCATTTGTGCTTCATTTGTACTTCACTGGTACGTCATTTGTACTTCATTTGTACTTCATTCGTGCTTCCTCTAAACGTCATTTGTACTTTCCCTGTACTTCATCTGTTCTTTATCGTCGAGTGATTCATTTGTACTTCATTTGTACTTCACAAATACAGTCGAACCCTGCTTTACGGACACCCGCTTAATACGGACATCTCGTTATTACGGACAGTTTTTCCTGTCCCTGGGGAAGGTAGGCCCTCGCAGTTTCGCGCCCCTGTTAGGGTAAAATTCTGACAAGCGACATGGCCTTGAAACAGCGAAATAAGCCTAGATGAAATGGCAGCAAAGGATATAAAGAAGGGATAAATACCGACAGGGACACTGCGTACTCCTTAAAACGTCCCAAGCTTGTAAATAACTCAAGCACTTTTTTGTAGGTGGTCTGACGGCCGTTTTCTTCACTGATGTATTGCAGTGTACTATTATGGTTATCGGTGGCATCGTTGTAGCCATAATGAGTAAGTAGGGTGCCCATAGTGTTTGTACGAATTCTATTTGATTTTGATACCTTAAAATTCCGAAAATAAGCCCCGGGGCTTATGTTTTTCAAAGGCCCTTTTTGAGGGGCTTATTTTTGGAGGGGCTTATCTACGGAGGGAAATTTGCGTTTCAAAATCGATTGGGCTAGCCTTATAAATGGAAGGAAATTTACCGTTTTTGCCTTGTTTTACTTTGTATTTGAAGGCAATTTCCGAGTACACGCCCCCGCGGGGCTTATACTTGGAGGGGCGATTTAACGGAGGTTTTTTTGCGTTACGAGTTTGGGGGGCTTATATTTGGAGGGGCTTATTTCCGTAATTTTACGTTACTTTTTCTCCGTATAAAAATGATTTGCAAGCTTTCTTATTCTCTCAAGGGGGTATTTTTAGCGAATCTTGGTTGGATAAAAACAAGACAATTATATCCTAAAAGAGACATGGTAAATGGAGAGTTTTCAGCTAAACTAGCTATCACGAACTCCACTTTGAATTGTTGACGTAAATAAAGTTGCCGGATGTTAATCCGAACAATCATTACAATGGTGATTAAGTTGATTTATTTCTACCTTAAGGTTTTGCAAAAGTTGGAGGATTGGATGGTCTGTGGAGTAAATTCGGCTCCTCGATGGGTAAGCCCCTGTGGTCGACACCCTCTTCGACAAACATCCCTACAACTGGGACCTCTGTGGTAAATTCTAATCTCAGCTCAACAGCGGCAACAACAGTAGCAGATACTCTGGGCAAGAGCAACGACACAATTGATAGTTGTTACAAACTAACACCCTACTGGGGTGATCTGTGGAGGCCGGTTGATGATCCAGACTACCCCTGGTTAGGATTGTGGACGTCTTTATTCATTACTGCAGTTTGGTACTTTTGTACAGATCAGGTAACTCTGGCTCGATATAATAATAATCATACCTTAGTAGAACAACTATAAAAGCCAAGAGGCTCCATTTGTGGTTACGATGACCTGGGGAAGAAATTGCCTAGTCTCTAAGCCTCATCATTCCGCGCGGCCTATGCGTTTGGGATCACGTGGTCCGAGCGTTCGTCTCGGATACGTCACCAAAATGCGTTGACCGAGAAGGCCTGGGAAGACGCCGTACAGGGACTAGGTAATTGAAGAAAGTTTGGTTTGTCGCCATCGAATCTTCTAAATTTTAGTTTTGGGGCACGACTTCTTTACTATGCATACCTGTCATCTGCAAATTCAGGTCCTTGTTCAACGAGCCTTGGGCGCCAAGAACCACATCCAAGCCAGAGCTGGTACCATTTTTGCAGGTTTTTTGAAAATTCTTCCCATGTTTGTGATGGTAATGCCAGGAATGATCAGTCGAGTGTTGTTTCCTAACAGCATCGCTTGTCACGACCCTAAGAGCTGTGAAATAGCCTGTGATAACAGATGGGGCTGTACCAACAATGCATATCCTAAGTAAGTTGAGCAGTGAATAGTTTTGGTAATGGTAATAACAGGAATAATCTGTTAAGCAACGCTTGTCAACTAAGGCAATTCCCGTCCCCATGAGCTGCAAACTCGCTCTTGATAGCAGCTGGGGATGAAGGCGATAAGAAACATTCTAAACATGTTGTGTGTTGGGTAACGCTGCTTGCTAAAAATGTGGACAACATCGCGTGTCGGGACAATAGAGGGGAAGACTACTTGGAATAGCTAAGAGCACCGCATTAAATAGACCGGGGGAACCTGACCCATCAGTTTGAGTGTACGGTTGCCGCGCTGAGATTTTCAAACCTGAGCCTATTTAGAAGACGAGAGAAATCTGAAATATCCACCTCGTATTGGACAGTAACCTCTGTTTTAGAACCCCTGTTCACGACAGTAGACAAAATGCACGCCCTTCTGTTTCTTTAGGAAACGTTAGACGCGTTTGAGACAGGGCGGTCAAATTTATAGTGGCATGTCCCCATATAATAAGAAGGTGCCCAGCCATGACTTTTAAAAAGTGGATTGGATTGGGTTCAAACACTGATATGGTTTTTGCCGGGTAGGTTGGTGTTGAACATTCTTCCCACTGGAATGGTTGGACTAATGTTAGCAGTAATGATGGCTGCCGTCATGTCATCCCTTTCCTCAGCATTTAACAGCAGCGCTACCATCTTCACTGTTGATGTATGGCTGAGGCTCAGACCACAGGTAGTTAACCACCCCAGAAACTATAAGGGGAATTGGTAGAAGTTTTCGGCGCAACGATTTCTGGGATAAATTGGTTGGAAAAGCTTTTGTTATGATTGGTCGACGGTTTTCAAGGCAACCGACAACCAATCATAACTAACGCTTGTCCACTAAAATTACCCCAGAAATCGTTTCGCTTAAGGTTTGTACCCATTCCCCTTATAGTTTCTGGAGGGGTTAACATAAAGATCTTTTTATTGTGTCAAAAGGCCAACTGAAGGCTCCCTTTTATTCACACCTCTCTCTCGTTTGCGCAAAGGATTGCGGGACGGGGAAAGCGGGACGTCTCTTTACCCGCCTTTGTTTTCCGATGTCTCTCGCTTTGCTTGTTTCCAGTCTTCGCCTCGTCTGGTGCGAGTCTCGAAGCGCCCGTGAAGGAAGATGCGCTAAAGGTACACCGTGAACATTAGAGGAAAACAGTAAAAATGAAAACAAAAAAAAAAAAGGGAATTTCAAAATAGTCTATATCTTGCTATTTGAGATCTCTGATGATTAATTGAAATCTCATCATCTTCGTGTCCAAAATGGCTCATTATTGGTAGCTTGCGAGCGAGCTCCTCGGGGCGCTCTGACGGCGGGGCGGGAAAAGGAAGGAGAGATTGCAACTGCGTCTCTGGAATTTGAATTCCACCTCCAATTCCCTTTGGCTACCCGTCGACTGAGCTGTCAGATTTCAGCGCGAATGTAAACAAACATTGAAAAGCAAGTGCCAAGGGTAATGACTTCGTTGCTTATGTCATCTCCGCCAATCAGGATTTCGCATCGAATTTTGCTACGCAGATATTCAGTTCCAGAGATGTAGTTGCAAGCTCTCCTTCATTTTCCCGCCTCGCCGCCAGATCGCCCCGGAGAGCTTGCTCGCAGGCTACATTATTGGTTCATTACTTCTTAAACGTCTTAGGTACGTCTGCAGGCCACCGATCTCGTGACATTGACATTGAATATAAATAGAGGAGTACCAATTAACTTGGAACAATCCGACAACTGAGATATCCGCGTTGTTTATTCTTGCACTGGGCTCACTCTTTCATGATACTCAATCATTCTTTTCCCAAATAGGCCAGGGATAGAGAAAAGATCATAGTGGGTCGAGTGGTCGTGGCTGCTCTTGTTGGCGTCAGTTTGTGCTGGTTACCGATTGTCAAAGGTGAGTTTGTGTATATATTACCCTACCCTGGCCAGGCTAGTTATGTCCCCAGAAATCTCTCTCTTTCCAGCTGATGACTTGCACATAAACCGACCAAAAAGACACGACTACTGTTACAAGTGATTGTTTAGAATATGCGAACTTTGTTTAAACTCGTAGTCGTACGCCATCTTGTACTCGTAGGATTGTAATAGGGGTTTTCTGGATCGGCAGTAGTCTACAAAATGGATGTCTTCCATTTCTTTTCCCCTCATTTGTCGTAGTTGTTGTTTGTTTTTTGCAGAAACAGAAACCTTTATCTTTCGACAGGGGCACTAGCTCGAGTATTACAGAGTAGTCGTGAAAAAAAAAATTGCCCACCGTATTTAATCTTGTTTAACAGGTTTTGCTGGAAACCAGCTGTTTGTATATCTCCAGAATATCCAATCATATTTTGCGCCCGCGATCAGTTCCATGTTCCTGTTGGGAATACTCTGGACTGGACTCACGGAAAATGCAGCTTTCACTGGACTTCTGGTTGGGTTTGCCATGGGACTTATAAAGTTCATTGTTGAAAATGTATACGCACCGCCCGACTGTGGCGAGGAGGACACCCGTCCGCAATTTGCTAAGCTACATTTTATGTATTACTGTAAGTACCTTATGTTTGCAGTCAAATGATAAAAATATGCAAGGCATTATATCATTCAGATACTGTGGGAATGTGGAAAAAATGACGTGTAGATGTGAAGGAAAAAGACTACAAATTAATTCGTACCTCCAAAGCAAACAAACAAACGCCCAGAAGCACGCATGGTTACGTCTAAAGTTTTCTAGACTCTACATCGTCACACGGGCCTCCAACATCGCGGTGGAGTAGTACATGATGACGCGACTAACGTTTGCCTGGATACTAGAATTTTGCTGGTCGGAATAAATTCCCATATAAAATGCAGATGAAACTCATGAAGGACTGAGGACATTCCATCCCTAGGAAGATTGCATTTGTCCATCACAATTGCTCTCTCCTTCAATTCCCGCAAAATTTAATGCTGATCGTTTCCGCCTCAAAGACCTACAACGAAGAGGTGTCTTTATGGGCTACACATCAGATGCGCCCAGCAATAACCACCGGGATAACTCGGTTGGTAGAGCGTTTGTCGTTATAGGCTCGCTTCTCGACCCTTTATCCAGGGTGTCACAATAACAGAGTACAAATGTTATCGCCTTTGCCACAATCACGAAGAAATGGCTGTCCCATCTTCAGAAGGGGATGTAAACTAGTGTCCTCCATTCCCCCACTACATAAACTACAAGGACAATAGGGACATGTTTCGGCGCAACGATTCCTGGGATCGCTTATATGTACAAGAGTTAGTTACTAACGCGTATTCTTCCAATCGATCCCAGAAGACACAACATGTTGGGAGTGAGGCGCTGTTTTAACCTAAGTAGGAGTGATGTTTTTATACCTTTCCTTACAGCGAATATCCTGTTTGCCATAAGTGTGTTCACAATGGTTGTGGTAAGTTTATTTACAAAGAGGATTCCTCGAGATGAGCTTGGCGGACTGACTTGGCCCACAATCAATGAACCTCCTTTAGCGCACGGAGCCATCGGAGAGGACGTGGAAGCATTGGAAAAATCGACGACCATGCAAATGGAGGGTACGTTAATTTATTTCCTTTATTTTGCCGAGACGTTGAATATGACAATCAGCAGGCCGTAAAATGGTCTTGCTCTCATGGCAGTTGAGCGAGGGTGAAAGAAATGGTGATACCTATTTTCCTCTTTTTCAGTTTAAGGCCCCAATTTTTCCATTCGTGAAGAAGACCAAATTGGATACTGTTAAACCTGAACAATTGTTACGTTTGCGTCGGTAAAGGTGTTTCTGATCTCTGTTACTCATAGTAAAAGAAAAAGAAGAAATAGATAGCGAGATAAGTTGGTTTTATATCGGTTTGTTGAACTCGCTGTGGAGCAATAAGCGACATGTTATCCTCATGCGCTGCATAGGGAACATGGGCGTTGTGACAGCACTAAAACGTAGTTCCGCACACGTAGACCCTTTCACTTCTACTTAAAAGCAGCCATTCTCGACTCAATAGAGAAGAACTCTGGTGTCGAGAATGAAGTGGACTCTTTCTTAACGGACACGTCTATAAGACGGACACCTCTCTAAAACGGACACCTAGAGTTGGTCCCTGCCTTTCTTTACTCCTTTTATTTGACTCTCTATAAGACCGACATCTCTCTAAGACGGACACTTACTGCCGGTCCCAAAGGTGTCCGTCTTAGAGGGAGTTGACTGTATTTGGAAGAGTTCTAATAAATAAAAGATGGGCTTGGAGTTTTTCCAATTCTTAAATTGAAAACAAACATTTCCATAGTAAAGACTGAAAAAAACAAACAAACAAACAAACAAAACAAAGACGATGGCGGAGTCGTTCACATCCTCATTCATGCTTTTCTCTATTATTTACAGACAAAAGTGAATCCTTTGTGAACGACAGCCCATCTGCTTCCATGACATTTAAGCCCACTGAAGTGAAGGTAGAGAAGATCAAACTTCCTGTTGTAGAGTTCCCAGAAGAGGAACCCTGGCTGAAGTGGCTGTTACGAATCTCCACCATTGCGTTACTTGTCACGCTGATAGGTTTATGGATACGTTTTGCATAGAAGAGGACCGGGTCATTGCGTTACCGATCACCATGATATATAGGTTTATGAATACCCTTTGCTTTGGACCGCGCCATTGCGTTACTGGTCACGGTGATTAGAAAAAAACAGTTTTGAATAATTATTTTCTCGGTTTGCTTTTCGAGAGTTCTCCCTCTTGTTATATTCACTGAAGTTTTCCGATCTCGCATCTAGTCCAAAACAGCCGCCCTGGGACGTAGAAAAGGCAAAATTCTCACACTTCTAAGTTTTTTATATCAGTTGTAATGGCAATTTGTGTCCATAGATGTGGATCTTCCATATCTATTTTCATTTTATACAAATTAATACAGAATGAATAGCCATGAAATTGCATCACATTTTTATTATAGAGCAAACCACCAAGCCTATACATATGTAATGTTTTGTTGAAAAACGATTACAGTCCAACCTCCATGTGCGACCAGCTCTCGTAAGCGACCGCCAGTCCAAAACAATCAAAGTCAAAGCGTTACAGTAGGAGCCTCTAGTAAACGTTCACCTGCTGTAAGCGACCGCGACCACTTTTTGGGCCCGACGGTTAATGATTTTCTATTGTTTTTAACCTCTGGTAACCGACCACTTGATGCATTCTCTGATCTTTATGTTCACTGTGTGCACTATGTTACTTA
The DNA here is from genome assembly GCF_958299795.1 of Porites lutea. Lineage (NCBI taxonomy): Eukaryota > Metazoa > Cnidaria > Anthozoa > Scleractinia > Poritidae > Porites > Porites lutea. The sequence goes on from NC_133213.1 coordinate 830,470, forward strand.
GAATATACGAAGAACTTTAGTAACAACATGAAACTACACATGTCGTAACTTAGGGTGCTTTCCAAAAGTCAGAACTGGCCGGCCAGACCATGGCTGGAGCAGCATTTTGACAATGAAATAAGCTTTTCCCAGGGATCTCTCCTACCGGTCCCTGCTGAGCGAGAGAGAGAACCCTGGGAACGAGGTTGATGAGTTAACACATTTAAAGATATAACAGTGTAATAGTATTTCTATTTTACATCAAGAGTTGTGCTGATGTCTACGGTTTACTAGTGATGGGCGATACCTGGTTGTGAAATCGCTACAACACCAATTTGGCATTTAACGATATTTGCGACATGTATCTATAACGATACTTGTTAATGGTACTGTAAAGTTATTATTCAAAGTCTTTCTTGAGAAGTAGTTCACAGGGTGCCCAGACCTCGTCATACTCTATTGATAAACGATATCGAAAAGAACATATATTGATATCCAGGCAAAGAAGATCGGTGGATAGTCGATGGTATCGACATTTGGTATCTTTATGAGCCCATCACCTTGTCACTAGTACAAACAGGTCAAACAGTACTTTAACGATAGTACACCCACAAGAACAACAAAGCAAGAAGCAACAAGAAGCTCAGGAACCGTAAGAACCATTTAACAATAGGATCTTCCTCAGCGAATTTTACCACCGTCAGCTTTATTTTGTCAGGCTTTATAGCTGAGCGTGACAGCTTGTGTTTCTCTTCCTCGCCAGTGTCTTCTGGAGAGTCGAAGGTTTCATCTTTGCCCCCTAGAAGAAAGAAATATATCAAACACAAGAAGGAATGTTTTACGCGATATCCAAACACCGAGAAGTTAGTACACAGACACGAGAGGGAGTGTTTCATCTGATATCCAAAACATCGAAAAGTAGTTTATCAAACTCGAGAAGGAGTGTCTCTTCTGATATCCAAACAACGAGAAGTGTAATACACAAAGAAGAGAGGGAATGTTTTATCTGATATCCAAACACTGAGAAGTATTATATTAAACACAAGAAGGAGTTTTTCATCTAGTTATGCAAACACCGAGAAGACGATTAAAGATTCAAGACACAGCGGAGTGTAATAAAGCGAATTTGAATTTCTAGATGAATGATTTTCAGTACTTTAACTGTTGTCTTACCGTTCTTCAACAACTCTATAGAATCTCTTTTGACGTGACCATTTTCAGTTTTTTCCGCGTCATCTTCTTCTCCAAGTGCTCCGTGAGAAATTGGGGGTTCGTTGATAGTACTCCATGTAAGACCACCGAGTTCATCCCGGGGAATTTTCTCCGTAAAAAGGCTCACCACCGCCATTATCAACCCACAGACACCAAAAATGATCATCGCTGTAAATAAATAGTAACATTCAAAATAGACCCATTAAGGTGGACTCAGTAAGTTTGATCACACAAAGCGACGGTCTCATCGGACATATTTTATACGTGTTTGAAACTGACGGACAGTCCAAGCTCTGGAATCGCTTTCTCGTCCCCAGGCTCCAAGCGTAGAGAGGATGATAGGACGTCACGAGCGCATTTCATCGTTCCTAAGACATCACGCGCACCGCGAGAGAGTGCTTAGGGGGCTTTTGGGAACGCGGCCGGATTCGTTTGTTTGTTAACAGTGTTGTTACAAAAGTAAATTCTTACCATAATACATGAAATGCATTTTTGCAAATCCAGGACGATCGTCTACTGCACCACATCTAGGGGCAGGGTACACGTTTCCAGCAATGAACTTGGCCATTCCCAAGATAAACCCAATGACAAGTCCAGATAAAGCACCAGCGGAGGTGAGGCCAGGCCACAGGATACCCAGTCCAAACACCATGGTGATAGGAGGAGCCAGGTAGGATTGAATGGTCTGAATGTAAACAAACAGCTGGGTACCAGCAGAGCCTGAAAAACAAAAATGACAAAACGAGACTTTAGATTAAACTGGACGGCGTAGTCTTCTGGTTTGTCACCATGAGTTTCGTGTTGGCCTGACATTCATGTTAGGCTCAAAGATAGTACGACTTTTTCATGGTCAATTCAGTTTGCGAGAACATTGAGGGCGCCTTTTTTCCTTCCCGCACGCACGTTTTTTTCTTTTCGTCTTTCCTTTGAGCGCCAGTCATGAGGGTCATAAATTCAAACGCAGAAAGATGAAACAACACGTGACATCTGACAAATCTAAAGAAAAACTAAAGGGAGAAAACACGTTACCTTGAATGATTGGCAGCCAACACAAGCTGACGCCAACAAGAACCGCCACAATTACGCGACCAACAATAACTTTTTCTCTTTCTTTGGCCTGAAGTGGTAAAAGATTGATGCATTAGATTAAAACTTATTTATCTTAAGGGTGTAAATTGTACGTGTTTTTGTACCTGGGGTCTAAAGCGCAGCCAAACATCAACAGTGAATATGGTAGCACTGCTGTTAAACACTGATGAAAGTGAAGACATCAATGCTGCCATCATAACAGCCAACATCAGGCCAACCAAACCGGTCGGAAGAACGTTCAGCACTAACCTACAAAGTGTTAGAAAAGAGTGAGTACAAAATTTGTCTTTTTGTTAACTCTGACAGTTCATTGTCCCGCTCTTATAACTGAGTGTCTTGATGAGATGATGGATTTTTACGGTAGACGCCTACTTGAGCATTTGTGTTAAATGCGACTTACTGTAAATTTCGAAGCGATTAACAAGAATTTCAAGATAGTCTTGATGACGAGGTAGCGTTTTTAGCCTGAGTAGTAGGCGTCGGAAAGGAAAGGGGACAGGGAAAAATTAGGCTAGTCTCTTCTGGGACATTTCCGTGATAATTAACCAGTGGTCAAAACACCGAAAAGTCCTCACGAGCTACCATAATGACACTTAGATTGGCAAATTGTGATAAGAATGTTTCTTACAATTAACGGTTATAATCTTTTAATCTTTACACCCATCAACCAAACTTTCTGGCTCATTTCAGGTCGCGGTTATAATGACCCCAACTATGGTTGTTTTTAAGTCACAAAATAGTTACCCTCGCCCGATTTTTCAGACGGACTGTTGTCTAAGAATGTCGAAAATATCTTACCAAGCGCCATTAACTTACTTGGGATATGCATTGTTTGTGCAGCCAAACTCATTGCCACAGTGAACTTTGCAGCTCTCCGGATCTGGACAGGCGATGGAGTCAGGAAACAACACTCGACTGATCATTCCAGGCATAACCATGACAAAAATTGGTAGGATTTTCAGGAAACCAGCCAAGACAGATCCTGCTTTTGCATGGGTGTTATTCTTAGCACCGAGGGCTCGTTGGACAATCACCTAAATTGTATAAACACCATAAGGGATTAATTTAGATTGTTATACAATCAAATCTTCTTTAACAGACACCTCCTACCCCTAAAGTCATTTTCGTTCGTCGTAAAACGTGTCTTTTAAACATACAATTACTGATGCACAATGCCTTATCATTACTGTGGCCACACAAAACTACCAACAACATGAAGGACAACTCTAAAGGAAACGAGAGCTTTGGAGAAGGATTAATGTGAATGACTTTGTGCATAATTATCCCGACAACTGACTGTATCGAGATCAACCAAGAGAAAGTTGCAATAGCTAAGAAAAGCACAACAAAGCTAAGTTTAAGATATTTCAGTTTACTAAGCAAGTTTTAAGTGTTTGAAAATTGAAGCTGGTGTTAGAGTGATTCTACTTAACCCGTGAAATAGGTAGTAGAATACTACGCACTATTACAATGTATGCACTAATTCCATTATCTTCTTTTGTTTACTTGTAGCTATTTTGCAGTAGTTGAGTATCTGTTTCACGTGTCAAGTAAAACACTCTTTTGTCGACGCCATTTTATCAGCATGGTTTTTACTGGGTCACAAAAACGCTTTCAACGAGAAGGAGCTCAATATTTTTTGAGAAAAAAAATGAAAGATAGTCACGTTAACGAATTAATTTACACATCCTGATACCAACTTCGTTCCCAGGATCTTCTCCTCTCGCGCCACGGGGGCTGAGTAGGAAGGACCCTGGGAACGAGGTTGATCCTGATAGATATTTCCACTTGCTGGTAAATAAAATCCCGGAGAATAATATAATAATAGAAACGCCTTAGGCGGCGTATAACTGCAGTGGGACTCGAAGGCCCATACCTGATCAGTACACCAGTACCAGACTCCCATGATTGGCAGTGTTATCCACAATCCCAACCAGGGGTAGTCAGGATCATCAAGAGGTCGAAACATGTTACTCCAATATTCAGTCAACTTAAAACATTCTGATTCTGCTGCCAGGTTTGTCGACATTATTTGAGTCATACTGGTTGTGACATTGACCAATGTCGTTGCAATTGTTGCAGCTGATGTTGAGACATCGGTGGCCAATGTGGTCAGCTGTGCTGTTGTGGACTTGGTGGTGGCGTTAGTGGGTATTATTTGGGTAAAATTTGCGGTGGCGTTGACTACTGTTGTTGCAACTGTAGCGGCTGCGGTGGAGACATTACCTGCCAATGTTGACAACAGTGCTGTTGTTGTTGGCAATGTTGGGGTGGTGTTGTCTGTGGTGACCATTGTTGTTGCAGCTGTTGTGGAGACGTTGGTCATTAATGTTGTCAAAGGCTTTTTTGCTGTGCGAACGGACTTACCCAAAGAATTCCCATAATGTTCCCACAAACCATTGTAGCCGCCAACTTTCACGAAGCCTGAAATCAGTTAATTAGCACCCCACTAAGTGAATCTTATAAGCGATTGGAACTCTATACTTCATTGGGCCATGGTTTGAACTACTGGAACCACTAATTCGAATCAATACTTGCGTTTACCCAATAGAGTGGTTTTCGTTTGAGTGTCGTAAAACCAAAACCAAAGTAATTACTCTGGCCAATCACATAGGACACAGACAATACATTGAACCAATCAAAACTCGAAGTAATTACATGTGGCTGACGCAAAGCGCGGGAAAATGCATGCGAGCGCGTCACAATTGGCTTTGGTTTTACTTCTGATTGGATGAAAAGGTGGCGCGAATCTTTTAAGCCAATCGCATCGTGTAGAAAGTGCAAAACCAATTACTTTTCGACACTCAAATGAAAACCGCTCTAGCTGGCAAACACTTCATCGACAAATAGTGAGTGACGCAGGTAAATCATCTTGAAAACTTTAAAATCCTCAAGAAATGCCGAGGGAAGCTAGAGTGTCTGATACTCGAGATGTTTGTTGGCTTCACACTAGAGCTTCACGTATAATGTAAGTGTACTTGAAACCTACTTTGAGTGTGAAGGGGTCAAATGTACCTACTTCAACTGTACTTGGTGACCAGGGAAACGTTCGTAGTTCAAAGAAACCGAAGTTCGCCACCAAGTATGGGCTACACCACACTTGAGAACACACTTGACCAATAAGAAATAGAAGCCATGTGCATGATGTGCACGTGCAGCGGTTCAAATATTCTAATGAACGGAGAGATTAACAGCTTTTACTTCAAGTAATAGACTTTGTCAACAAGTGTGAAGCCATGTTTTCTTCAGAGCGACCTAAGATTTCCAAGTGCACTTGAATCAAGTGCTTACTTGTCACTAACTTAGCTTCTAGTGTGAAGCCATCAAAACATCAAGTTTCTTTTATATCGTTGATTTTTGTTTTAAAATGTATTTCTAAATCGATTATTATAAAAAGGAAAGCATTGCTCTTACTCATTACTGCCAATATAACTGCGCCTATAATCATAATTACACACTGAAGAACATCGGTAAAGATTACAGCTGTCAGTCCACCTATAGAAAGAAAAAAGAAAAGTCAGTCATACTAACGAAGAAGAGCTTTGTATACGTGTTCACAGTCACCCCTCTATTGAAAACCGCAGATGTCAATTAACTTCTTAGCGTAAGGGAAGGAGGACTTTGTGCAAGGAAACAAAACCTAAAATATTTCGGTTATTATAAAATTGGAAAAGGAGTGACGGATTAGAGAAGATCATTTTAGATGGAAGGATGAACGGTAAAAGGGAAAAAAGAAGACCAGAAAAGAAGTGGGAAAGGGACCAAAGATTTAACAAGCCAGTAACAGAAGTTGGAAGATTTGCGATGGGTAGAGTGACGTTTCCGAAGTGCGGTAGTGGATGAAATATCCAATCGGATAAGCAGTTTGAAACAGACTTAAGGAGAAGGATTGTAATAAATGACTGTAAGGGGTGTGAGACATACACAAAAAACAGCTGTAGAATATGATTCATGAGACTTGATTACAGGTTAAAGGTTTGTTTATAGTGGAAAGTGCACTTGGCTTTTCCAGCTAGTTGCAGGCACTCCACTCCACATGCAGAGGGGTTTTCGATTGAGGGTCTTAAAATGAAAAGAACTCACTAATCGACTGATCAAAGCAGATACAAAATTTCATGACCGATCAGAACGCAAAAAAACCATCTGGGAACTATTTGGAACGACACCATGACCACGAGATTTAGAAAAAGCGGCCCATCCAAGGTCCCTTAAGGGAACTCTGGCATCATAGTGACATGCGATTGCTTCGTTAAGCATGTGAGCTTCGACTTTATTTTCGGTCATGGAGCTTACTTTTAAATCCTACTACATGGACCGCGGAGACCATTTTAAAGTGGTAGGGCTAAAAAATCTGGCCAGTACAAGAAAACATTAAGGTCAGCGTTTTGCCACTTAAATTGCACTTGCGCGCCATCCTATTTACAGCCTCAATGAATGTAACATAAAGGTCCACACGTGGTATACTATCCAATATAGTCAATATGTTAAATAAACCTACTTAAGATTGCTACTTGTTGAAGTTGCGGTTCTCATTGCGGGAAACAAACTCCTGTGCAACCCTATAGAGACACTGTCTGTTCATTGCTAGGTTGCTAAACCTTTCGCGATCCATCCTATGGCCGTGCAGATGAGAATAAACGCTCCCCAGTATAGTGGCGCTGGTAGCAGGATTTACAGCAAGCAGCTTACAGATATTTTGTTCTGCTTCTGGAAACTTTGACACTGCCAACAGGATTTCGTCAAAACACGATGTCTTCTCTTCATTTAACATATCTTTCAAAATGCTTAGTTGTCCAGGTAGCGCCCATGTATCGACATTTTAGCCTGCGAACGGCAGACGTTTCTCCTCGCTCATCGCCGCTGAGGGACGTGTCGCAAGGAGAAACGTCTGCCGTTCGCAGGCTATCAACATCTTTGCTGTATGATGCCTCACGAATCTTGAACTCTGCCTCATAGTCGTCACCATTACCATCTTTAACCAAGAAAGTCTCCATCTGGGCGTAGGAGCTGAAGCTTTCCTGATTAAAGCGCTGATCGAAGGCACTGACGATAAGATCAATAGCCTCGTAATAGACCTTTCTTAAAAGTGATCTTTAGCAGTTTGGAAAAATAGCTTAGGTGCACCAACACCAACCTCCAGTCTGGCCGGAGCGCGTCGCTTTCTTAGGAGCGTCGGTTCGCCAACCAGGCTAGCAATGGTCGAAGCTCTGATCAGTGCGCATTTTTGTGAGCGTCTCGGTTGTGACATCCGAACCTTTGACGTGAGGCAAATATGCAAGAGTAGACGCCATTTATTACTTTCAAGTTGAAAAATCCATACTTTTTCTATGTCAACTGGAGCGCTAGATAAGAAATCCAAGCAATAAAAGTGGTAGGGCTATAGCCCTACCAGCCCCTCCCCCTCCGCGGTCCCTGTACTATCTTACCCAGGACGGTGTAAACGGCTGTGATGGCCAAAATACAAGCGGCGGAAATATAAATATTCCAACCAACAGCTTCGTACAGAAATACGCTACCAGCGTAGATATCCACCTGAAAAAAATTGTAGTTAACGATAAGCCCAGTCTACAGATTTTCCAAAGGGTGAATCATCGAACAATGCTCTCATGATTCCAAACTAAAAAGGCCTAGAGACGATTGTGTTGTATGCGAGAGCTGAGACATCGAAGGCTCATATATCGTTAACGTCAGCTATAGCTGGTTCAATTTGCAGGTGTGCATGATTTAAGGAGGTGTCCAAAGGGCTTCCGATGAAAGATTATCTAATGTTTAAAAATCGAACAGCAGTTGTCCTTGCGCTCGAACGAAACACTTACTCTGAATGTTTTGAACAACTTACGGGGAAGCCACGCCCAGATTGGTCCCCTTTATCTTCTTTAGAGATTTAATTCCACTTACGCGCATCCCCGTCCCTTTTATATTGGAGTCCCCCACGGGACTGAAGAAAAAACTTTTAATACCAACGTATACGTATTTGAATAGACCCCGCACCCAAGTCTGCCTTACAAGGTCCCAAAGCTCACCTTATAAGTTCTAATACTAAGAAAAATTTTGCGTGAATGGCTTCTCCCCTAGATCAACTTGAATTGGCGTATTAATTTGATAACACGAAAGAGACCTCGAAAAATACTCCAAAGCACATTCGTGTTTACTAAAAATAACATATCACAATTGTGTTAAATAATACTAACGTACCGAAGTCTTAGTAAATACATAAGAAATGAGAGCAACGGCGGTCAAATACGTCCTGACCCAACGACTTTGGAATCTCTTCTGTAAGTATTCAGGCATCGTGAAAACCTATTACGCGAGGAATGAGAGACAAAAAGTGTTACAAACATTTCATGATTTGACCTGCTGTTCTAAAGTTCTCATCAGCACTAAAATACGAAGACAAAAAAGGCAGAAAAAAAATATCAAGTCTTTTACTTGGCTAAGCCAAGAAAGATAACTTACACTAAAATCAAAAAGAAACTCACCCGCGATCTCAAGTAAATTGGCAGAAAAATCCAGCCAAGAAGAAGCAAAATCCAGCTAGCCTATAAAGGGAATATTGCCATTAAAACCTAAACAAGTTCTCATAATATCTGCTTGAAAGGTGTAGTTATGTGTATTCGAGATCATTACACATCAGGTTTTTTGCATTATTATATACAAATATGGTTACGTGATTAGAACTTTCAGTAATAGACTAAAACTATGGCAAATGAATTTTCTAGCTTTTAAATCGTGTGGACGAAATCCTATGCCATGTTTCCATTCAAATGAAACAAACGTCTTTGCCCGAACTTTTGAATAGTATTATTTACTTCTTAGGATTCTACAAAAAAGAAATTTGAATTTTGGGGAATTTTATAATTAGGAGTAAAAGGGTTAGTGTATTGAAAAACACGTGAAATAAATGTGATACCTGCCACTCGTATGCCACCACAGCAATTCCAGTTGCAGCTCCAGAGCCGGCCAAACCCACAAAATGTTCGCTTCCCATGTTACTGGCAAAAAGACTGGGTCCAACCTAGAAAATATGTTTAACAAGTCTGACAGCTGACTGTGAATCATGCATGATGCCACGTATAGTCTACTTTCTCTTGGACAGAGACTTGTGAAATATACCGACAATAAATGTCCTTCTTCAAAAACGAGTTTCGGCCTTAGGGAACCGCCGTAGGGATTGATTCAACGTGTTCATATATAGAAAGTTTTCACGACTTTTTAGAGAGTAAAAGAAAATAACCGACGAATGGCAAGGTCTTTTCCTTTTGAAATGTCATAACCTCAGACCTAAATCCTTGGGACACTTGCGATGTTAATACAGACTGCAGTAGACCCCTCATGTCTCACGGCGTTTGTAAATCGAGGGCAATTTTCATCTTTGTAAGAGGGGAAACTGGGCGTTTTGGGCGTTGACTGTATTTGCTGTCTTTGCTAGAGTCAGTTAGAGTTACCTTTATTTGCTGTAACAGATTGCTTTTCAATTGACAATCACAAAACCCGATATAAAGAAATAACTCTGGTTAATCACGTCAGCCAGTCATTACTCAGGGTAGATATTTATAATGGTATGTAACAGCTTTTGATAAAACGTCGAGCTGAGTTGAGTCCAATTCGTTCTCTAATCATAGAAGTGATTCAACAAAGCAGATCGTCAGGGTCCGATTTTTTTTTAATCACGACAATGATAATTAATTGTAGTGAGACTGAGTGCAACTGAATTCAATCTGTAATCGTTTAAGTGATTCAACAAAATCGGACGACCGAGTAGCGGGGGGTAAATTGTTTTATCGCGAGCTCGATTTTAGACAGTCTGTTACCAATTAATTAACACTTAACAAAATTTGAGATAGGGGCACGAGGATTTGTGATAATTTCAACTTGTGTTTAATTATAATCATGATCTGCCAAGAGTGGTTTTGCCTAGACACGAAATAACAAGGAACCAATCAAGTGCTTTAAAACTGTCCTATTACACTGCGCTCTATGGGGTCGTGCTGTCCAATTATCTAAGCCTGGCGCCTACTGCCCATTACCTAGCAAAGACAAGCTAGGGGAAACTCGATTTCTCCTCCGTTCTGTTCTATCGGGAACTATGTTTAATTTTTTCCACTGCATCCTTCTGCTTTACAATTACATGCTACTCGGCTTGAATAAGCTTTTGCGCTGGTCGCGCTAATAAACAAATGACCGAATGGGTGGGAATTATTGTAAATTAACAAACAAGCTGTACTCACTGCCCACCACAGCATGGATCTTCCGGCCAAAAAGTACGTTTCAGCAGTTTCATCCTTTCCTTTCTGTTTCTTAAACTTGGACTGTGAGAGATAATTGAGAGTTTACAACAACAACAATATGAAGTACCCTTTTAATAATAAATGGTAAGCGCGCGCATTGCCTTTCCCGCCAGTGATACTATCGCGTGCGCTGGTTCGTCTCGCCCTGCCTCTCAGCTCGATCTCTCTCCTCATCAAAGGCTCCCACTGGTTTTACGAAAAAGAAATTAAAATTGGATAATAATAAGGGAAGGGGAGAGCTACAGTCACCTTAGAGAGCCTCCTCCTTCTAGTGTACAGTTCACGTGGCCGATCACGTGTTTTGCTGTACAGTGCATGGCGTGACTTCTGGGCACGGATCGGATATGGATTTTCCCGGAATGATGGTTTAGATAACCTACAAAGGTCTTCGTTATCTGTTAATTTGGCGCGAACTTAAAAATCCAGTATTAATACACCAAAACTTTTCTTCTAACGCAGTAGGAATAAATCTCCAACCGATTACAACTTATAAACTTTTTTGCTCTTAGAGCTTGGAGGGTTTGTTGCAAAGGGGAAATTTGATAGTCTCAGGAGCATGGAAAAATCATGAGCACAATTAAAGATCAAGAAAAGGTGGAATTCAGTCTGGTATAAACATTCTAACCAATCGACGCTGTTTAGGTAATGAGTTGACGATAGAAGTGGATCAATACAATTGAAAAAATTAAGCGACACATGCTGTACATGTGCAAGACAAAATACGAATTATTTTAAAAGGTGTGCTTAAAAATGGCTTTTTAAAGAATTTTGAGACTCCAACTTTCGTCCGACGTCTGATGATACCTCACGCCACAAGCAGGTCGTTCCAGCTTCTTTCTATCCGAAAATAGCCTGCGAGCACGTTCGCGTGTTGGATTTTTTGCACGGGGGAGTTAACCATTTTATCTCATCTTGCTCACGCAAAATTCTCTAGCCTTTGTCCCTTTCTCCTCGATACGAGAGAGGACGTTAAGCTAAAGAGAATGAAAAAGATCACCAGATTCCTAAAAAACTCGCCTTTCCTTAGTACAATCCCACAGCAGAAAAGCGCGCGGCTATTATGCACTTTTTTTTAGCTTTTGCAACTTCTTGAAGCTGATTTTCAATAACAACAACTTTTCGATCTGCACGATAGAAACTCGATCCAAAAATTAATTAAACAGACAAATAAATAAACACAAATATAAATAAATGTGTAAACAACTAAAAATGTAATATTTTTATCTTGCGTGATAACCGAGCGTAGATTTAATCTGATCGTTCAGGGGCGCCTTTTGTAACCAGAGATGAAGTATTTGAAGTGTCTGCTTCATGAATAGCCTTACCCACTTTTTCAAATAAAAAATGAAATTAACGAGTTACTCACCCACAAACCAACAAATATGCAACCAAGAAAATAAGCTCCAATTATCACCCAGTCTAAGACTTCTAAGGACTTCTGCTTCTGGTCTACGAACACCATGTTCAATTCTTACGTAAAAGGTCCTGTTTTGTCGATTCGTTGTGCCTGCAGAAATTAAGAAGCTTCAGTAATCAGTGAAACCTTTGTTGATTGATCCGGCCGTGAAAAGTGCAGTCTGATGTCTGATTTAAATCAATTGTAGCAGGAATGAACTTGGCTACGAACGAGGGAGACTATTTATCTTGGAAATATTTATTCCTTTAGCGGGGGCAATAGGAGCACCTTGTCAACGCACAGGCAGTGAGCAATGTACGCCGGATGGGTACAAGTCATCTGCTTTATAACCTAGTAAATATCTAATACCTTGCCTCTATATTACGCAACAAGGGATTTCTAGACCTTGTATAGGAAATTTACTGTTGTGTTCAAAGTGCTAAAATGGAGAATTTGGAGCAAAACTTCGGTTCAACGTACCTTAGCCTGTGATCGTGGTGCCCTCTCTTCGTCTCTGTGTCCGTCTCGCCTCTCTTCACGCCGGCCAATGGCCCCGTTTTTATGTCTTTTCAGTATTTGTAGTTCGGCGTTACGCGGTTGCACTTGACCTGTATGTTTAATTTTGGGTTCAGGAGCACAGACGAATCGAAAACCCTCTCCTATTGTTTCACAAAGCTAAACCCTATAAACGCCTTCGACAGCGTGGTAAATATGTAACCCATTAACGTCGAATTATTAGCCAGGCACGGCATATTCACGTGATCGATTTCGCTTTTATAAAACTGTATGCTATAAACTTGATTTACATGTGTAACGATCTCATTCATTATTCGTATCAGTAGTTTAATGTTTATTTAGTGAAGTTCCTAAAATATAGTTGTTTGTTGTAGATACGCTTTTTCGGCAAAGTATGACTCTTGGCGCTTTTCGAGTGAAGCGCGCGCGAGAGGGGCGGGTTTGGGGTGGGGTACGAGCGGGGTCGGCTCCGCCTCCCGATTCCATACCGGTCTAGCCCCTCTTCTAAAAGTCCCCTGCGCAACCGCTTGTTACGTAACGCCGTTCTTTTGGGGAGGAGCGTTGCGTGACGAGACTAATAGCACCCACTTGAACTGGAGATCACTCTTGCATGGGCTACTGTCCAATTTTGACCTTCTTTTCGCTTGAAAAACTGCTTATAATGCTTAAATAGTATGGTGTGGTACAGTATATCTTTATTGCGCCTTACTCTTCAAAGGGAGGTATTGGTCTAGTTCACCAATAAACTTTATATTTTCTCCTACAACAAACCTGCTAAAACAGATAATTTCAGCCTTTGGTATCTTGAATTTTGTTTACACTGAACCGTACGAGGTTTCTTTTGGAGTTTTCAATATTTGATCTACCCATTCTTGACCCGTTTTGTAGTGTGAATTGACCCCTTTCGAGCGGAGCAGACGCGTGCGCGTGTAGTCATCAGCTCCTGATGAAGTCAAATTTAGGGAGTTCCTCATGCATCCCCTGTTTAATTTTATTGCAGAAAAGTCCAGGGGGCCCGTGGTAACCAGGACAAAGGTGAGCTGTCAAAAGTCTACATTCCTAGCATTTTCAGATCCCCACGCACTGCAACTCGTATGAAAGGAATGTAGCAGAGAAAGCCCTGGGCATGAAGCTCAATTTAGGATACGCCTGTTGGGCACGTGCATACTGAAAAGTACTTTGTCAAAGCACGTGCTGAGTACAGGATAAGTAACTTTGCGAAAACAATGAGAGTATCACGATTCACGTATCTAGGCATAGATTGGCATATATCAGATGCCGCATTAACTATGAACACCGTAAAATTCCGAAGACAAGCCCCGGGGCTTATATTTTTCAAAGACCCTTTTTGAGGGGCTTATTTTTGGAGGAGCGTATATTCAGAGGGGCTTATATATACGGAGGGAAGTTCTGGTTTCAAAATCGGCTAGGCTTATACTTGGAGGGAAATGTGCGTCTCTAAATCGATTGGGCTAGCTTATAGTTTTTGCGCCATGAGTTTGGGGAGCTTATATTTGGAGGGGCTTATACATGGAGGGGTTTATTTTCGAAATTTTACCGTATCTTGTATAGTTCGTCAAAGTTCCAAAAAAACCTTACCAGAAGGTCGGGTTTGATGGCACTGCAAAAATGTCTTTGGAAACTCAATGCTTAGATCTATTTTGTAAAACTTGTGGCTTCAGAGTAAGTCATGATCAATGTACTGTAAATGGGACAATAATAATAACATTATTGTTTCAGTCATTTCAGTATTCGTGCGAATGGAGTAGTTATTATGCTTGAGAGCTGTTTTTTTTTTCAGCATAACCTTTAAAACTGGGGCGATCAAGCCAAACGAGATCACACCATTTTCATTCAACACTTGTGCAAAGCAGATGAAAATGTTCCGCTGGTGTCCCAAAAAGAACCCGGATGCTGTAAAGGCCGTTAAAATACACATAAAAACCTTCCTAATATCTCCTGCTTTGGATTCAGAAGCAGGATTTTATTTCTTACTTTTAGCTGGCTTACGTTTACAAGACACTTCAAGCTCTCTGTTATAAATGAAACCAAGAACGATTGTTCCACTCACAACTGGAATTTCTGTCGCAGCACGGATTTAAGGCATTCAATACATGTGACTAATAAATTAATTATCGAACAAGCATTCTTGGCATTGAGAGGTGCATTGGAACAGTGGATTAGAAGAAACCTTGTTGAAAGGTAACTGTATTAAAAACGATACCTGTAGAGATATAATGATTGTCTCCCGCTGATGGTGTACACTCACCATAAGGTTAAGTCTTTCATCATTATCATCATCTCTCTGTCTCAGCGAGTCTCTTCTCTTGAACTATTTCTTTCCGCATAACCATGTTATGTAATATTTCACAACATGATGCCCACCTAAGCCCTAGCTCGATATAATGCGCTCCGAGAAGTGTTGTAACACTTCTAAGAAAGTTAAAACTAAACTTTCTTAGTCTCAGTAAGAGACGGGTCGATCTTAACCATAGTATAGACAGGATATAGTTTTCCTTTCGTACTGAGTGGCAGATCACAATGTCTTCCTTCTGAAGTGGCGTAGGCAACCGTTCGGGGACCAGTATATGTCAGCTTGATACGACTTATAATAAAAGAATTGTGTATGGGCGGTGTTACTCTACGTAGGCCTACCTAACGAAGTTGTTAACGTCATCCAACTCCCTTTTTTCAGCCATGCACTGCCGAAATATTAAAAAATCACCTCATTTCAGTTACTCAAATACTGCGCCATACTTAAGAGCAATTCCTCTGCGCGGCGCGTACTCTGCCAGTAGCAAGACAACGTTTGTTTATTTTGAACTGTTTTTCAACATTTTTTGCTGCTGATATGACTGTACGAGCAACCGCGTACTCAGCTATTTCCCTCAAATGTGAAGGAAAAGCCATGGGTACAAGTATGAGTAAACATATCCTTTGAGCTAAACCTTTGAGCATTATTTCAAGATATGTGATTAATTCTTCACATTAATTCTTCAGTCGGGGCCACAAGTTTATTAATGGCTTTTACTATTGAAATATTGCGTGATGATTGAAGTTGATTGAAATGGAATGCTTGATTGCAATTTTAAAAACGGATAGTCACGTGATCAAGATGACACTTTCCCGCCGCGGATGGAGGGGCGCTCGTTTGCCGCTGTCCATTTTCAACGTGAAGGAGGCTCTCGTGACATACGGTAAATTCTCATCTCATGATAACCAAACGTGACAAGCAAGGCGAAACGTAAGTGTTTCTAGACCATTTTGTTTGTACTCTTTGAGAAATAACGAGCAAATGTACGCACTGATCATTAGTGTATTTCACTACGTAAGACATTGTTATGTTTTTAAGAGTTCAATTGTTGACGAAAAGTAGAAAAGAGAGGTTTCTCAAACAGGTCGCTTTCCATGGGTCACGATTTATACTGGTCACTGTTTTATTGACCGGCGAACTAAACCAAATAGTTTCCCCTCGATAAAAAACAACATTTTGGATAGGGTTTACGGCTAGAAGACACTTCTGGTCTTGTTTATTGATCTGTAGTAGGCCGGGTGACCTGTTTTTTGACATGCAGAATCTGACCTGCCATACTTGCCGGATAAAATTACAACAGGCGTTCAATATTTTTAGTCACAGGGTTGAAAGAATAGGAGGGCACCGCTGTTGTCGGCTGACAAAAAATGTTTACAAGTTGCCCAACAATTTTTGAATGTTGTTGACGTAATTCAGGAGGGTTGAAAACTGTGCTACGGGAAAATTTAAGCATATAAACATAATGTCGACCAGCTGAATTTTTTAAAGACGCGATGTTTGATAATCCACCTAGAGCAAAATTTAATTTACGTTAATCCCCCGGGGTTAATCCTTCCCTCCACCCGAACAAGACTACAAATTTAGACTATCTACCAAACATTTAACGTCATTTTGACAGTTTATTAGCTTGCAAGGTCGCTCTGAAAATCAAACGTTTAAAGAACCGCGTCGGTATCAATCCACGCGAACCTCGCGGGTGACCCCACACGCGTCCTCGCGGTCACGGTGGCAACCTTTTGGAGGCTACATTCCAAGTACCCACTTGTGGAATGTACCAGTTGGTAGGGAATTCCGACAACAGTGTATGAGACCTATAAACCAAAGACGATTTGTGTCGTAAATTACATAACAGCAATAAGAAATGACCAGAAAAGCATTCACACCTTTCTAACATTTGGCATATCAGCCTTTAATCCGCACGCATTAAATAGCCAGTTTTACCATTACACAATGGATATAGTTAGGATATACCAAAACATATAAACCACATAATCAACACACTTTAATAAACAATATTTACCATGATTATTCCATGGATATGATTAGGATATACCAAAATATATGTAAACTACGATATGTATTGATTATGCTCTCCCATGGACAGTGTGTACAAGTTAAAAGTTGCAAGCAAATAAAGGGGTTACCCTCTACTGAAGCGCGCAACATTTCTTCCTGTGCATACTGCCCCTTCTAGTTATATAAGTAATGCAAGTTTATATAAAAACTCAGCTATAAAATTTGTATGAGTAAAACTATCTTTAAGACCTTGATTATCGACACACAAAGAGTAATACTTAAATAGATAATAATCATATGATCAATGATATAATGATCACATGATTTGATTAGATAGTAGGGGCAGAGTCATAAAACAAAGAAATTACATCCATGGTACTAAAAAAAAATTGCCAGGCGCTTAGCTGCTCAATCAGCGCCTGCCATGCTATGCAGGCTCAGAAGCTAAAAAAACCTGCAACAAACCCGCTGCCCTCTTACTTGTCGACTGGAGCCAAGACTCTTGTGTCTAGGTGCCAGTGGCAAGAACTGCAAAGGGCCAATGAGGACAGGAATGAGTTAAATTCTCACTTATACCAGACCTTCCTGGCCGATTCAGAAATATTGTGTCGTTTTGCTACTGGGTTTCATTAACCTGCCCCCACAAGATCTAATAAGCTATTTATTATTACAAATTATAACTGATCATTATTAAGCTGCAAGTGTGAGTAAAGCGTTAGCAGCCTTTAATGTACAATGAATGCACACAATGTCTATCAAGCAGAACCAAACTTTATACTTATTCGACAATATTTAATACTACTTCAGCATCTTCTATGCACTGTTCTTCTTCCTAATACAAATTAACCATGCATAACTAAGCCACTAGGAACAACATTTGACAACTTCATTCTTAAAAAGACAATTCATAAGACTTAACCTGCCCTCTAATACTGAAACAATTACTACGCCATACTATTATGATCCTTACACCACAATGGGATTTAAGGTCTCCCGTGACAGCTTTTCAATGCAAAAATTGCAACATTCTGAGGTCTTTTCTATTAACACAGTGTCGACCATAAAAATAATCCACACCCTTTGTTTGCAATGTTTTTTTTTTACAATAAAAATGACACACGTCTTGTGTTGACTAACACTCAATTAAGGCATTCATCTCCAAATTTTTAATATGGGGGTAGGTGGGAATCCTGTGCACATCTGCCTCACCTTGTGGGAAAAAATTACAGATAAATCAATGTTCCTTAGTGAATGCACCATTTGCAAAAACAACAATGCTAGAGTTAACTTTGTGAAGACAGCTGAGGTAGTGTTTCAAGCAATGGCCTCAAATTAAGGTCCCTGTTGGAGTAGTCACATGATACTGTAGAAATGAACCTCGTCAGAAGTACTTTTGTGTTGATGTCAGTATTATTTTGATTTTCAACATAAAATTAATAAACTATAACTTACACTGAACACAAGGGCCCCACTAACCCCCTTTCCTATTTCCTTTTTTTCTGGTTTAATACAGTGTATCCCTGAAGTAATTGCCCCACCCACATTACATGTATCTGCCATTCTGTCCCTGGAATTTACAACCAGAAGCCTCTCGAAACTCTAAAGGAATTTTAAAGTGTGCACTAGTAGCAAACTAGATACAATATCACAACTTGTTTAAGAAAGTAAGACCAGCAGTAGTACTATGTTACATTGTTCCTTGAAGCCAAAAAAGTAATAAAATTGACAAAAATTAACTTCTCTGTAAATCAATGTTTTTCAAATCACTAAATGCTCATGTACAGGTGTATTTGTATATTATCACCTACAGTCACGTAATCACGACTTCAAAACATAAAATAGTTATAATTTGAGTACTTATTGTCCTTGGGACAAACAGTGCTCAAATTTTGCTTGCCCAAGGCCATTGTATCCTTATCTAATTTTACGATTTAGTTAAGACTTGTCTATACCTTTCCCCATTGGACAAGCGAGCATGAAAATCTACTTGCCCAACAAAAAATTGTTTTTCCCCAGATGACTGGACAGGACTTTCCCAAACCTTGCATGTTAACTGTATTAACCTGTACAATAATACTGAAAGGTGTCTTTTACAGACTCATGTTTCATGAAAAGAAAAAAACCTGCCAGTGGGCTCATGCATCTACTGCTAACAGGGAATTCCATCATGATTTTAGTTAACTTTTAATGGATCTACTGCTAACAAGTGGAATTCTATCATGTTTTAGTAGCATACAGAGGTATAGTGAACTTTTGTAGGGCCTGTCATTTTCTGTAGGGCTATAGCAACTTTGAAAAATGTCAAAACCCAGAAAACCCCCCCTTTCCTCAATACACAAATGCTTCAGGTCACTTTCCATCAACCCTTGGGCCTTCTGACTGTAACAATGGCTACAGCCATTGCAGTGCCACTTTTTTCATTTATCCTTTGTCAGTGTCTTGATAAAGTTATTTAAATACAAAAAATAAATAAAAATAGATGACTTTGACTTTTCCAAACCAAAAATTTCCACTTCCCTTGAAATAGCTCCCCTGCCCTCCCAACTGGCACCCCAAAGGACTCACTCCTCCCTGATTACAACATAACCTGAGTACTGTTTTAACGTTCCACTGTGAGTAACAAATTTAATAGCCTGCGTAACTGACAGATTATTTATTTGAGAGCAAAGCTATGATTATGGCAAATATGCATGTAAAAGTGCAAGACAATGTTAACTTGAGAAGTTCTAGAGCATTATGCATGCAGCTAATTAGATTTTTCATTATAGATACTTCACTGTACATGTAACTTGCCAGTTACATAGTCTACGTGTACTAGTACACTATACATACATGTACTACAAGTGTTATTTGATGGTTGTGTTACTTTATCCCTGTCAGTTAACGATAGTAAATCCACAAGAAGAGCAAACAGACGAGCAGCATGACACTCATGATTCGTAAGAACCATTTCAGGATGGGATCCTCTTCAGTAAACTGCACAATTGTGAGCTTGACTTTTTCGTTTGTTGCATCACTGATTGCAATTGCTTCTTCTTTCAAGGCCTTCTCTGGACCATTCTTTTCAACAATACCATGATCTCCTCCAACATCAAAAGAAGTTTCCACACGGGTTGTTGGGCTTATGTCACCTAATAAATAACAATAATAACAACAAAAGTCAATACACTGTACACACGATACTGAGCTGTAATTAGGGCCATAAACCTGTAACACCTGTTATAGCTGAGCTCACTTGATGTGATGGGTGATCAATGTGGAAAGCTCAAGGTGTTATCATAAATTTCATGTGAGATGAGTCAGGTGAATCTTTATTTGCTATTCCTGCTCTAAAAATTAATGACAGCCCTGCCATATACAACTAAATATTAACTAGGGGGGATGTGTGCAGAGTTCTTACTTTAATGTACATGTACTGCAGTATGGGAGTGATGAGTACTGGTCAGCAAAGAATACCATTATTTTGTTGTTGAGACAAAGACAAATATTAATAACATTTTGAGGACTCTAAATCACTCAGCCATGCTGAAAATTAATGACAGCCCTGCCATATACAATTGACTATTAACTAGGGGGGATGTGTGCAGAGTTCTTACTTTAATGTACATGTACTGCAGTATGGGAGTGATGAGTACTGGTCAGCAAAGAATACCATTATTTTGTTGTTGAAACAAAGACAGAATAACATTTTGAGCACTCTAAATCACTCAGCCATGCTGCCTGCTGTCATTAATAAAGAACAAAAACAAACAAACAAACAAGAGAGGGATCTCACCATTTTTCTCAATGAGTTCCACAGCTTCATTGCTAGAGATAGTTCCATTTTCAACCTTCTGGTGGTCATGATGTTCACCAATGGCACCAAAAGCAATGGGCGCTTCATTGATGGTACTCCATGTCAGTCCTCCAAGTTCACTTCGTGGGATTTTCTTTGTGAAGAAACTGACCACAACCATCACAGTACCACTGACTCCGAAGATGATAATGGCTGACGAAAAGAAAAGAGATATATGGCAAGGATTATCAACTACTATTAATGACTTGGAATGGTCGTGGCGCAAACTTTAAACTAAGGCACAAAATATGTGACAGTTCACAGCTGAAAGACAGCGCCCGAACAACATAGTGCTGGGGTGACTTACAGTTGTTACAATGTATAATGATATTGAAACAGAACAAAGTTTGACAACTGCAGACAATTAGGACTGCACATCTAAGATGCAAGGTTAAGAAATTGTGGAAGGCCCATCATAATATCTTATATTCCAGGCAATAACAGTCATGTTCGTGATCAAGAAAAATATGTTGTTTTTAAATTTTTGAGCCTTTGCCCATGGCAATGAAGATGAATTAATTTCTATAGGTCTGCGGTAGTATTTAAGATAGTAGCAATTCTCACCATAATACATGAAGTGCATCTTTGCAAATCCTGGGCGATCATCTTCTTTGCCGCATTCAGGGCTCGAGTAGACATTTCCAACAATAAACTTGGCCATTCCCAGGATAAAACCAATGATGAGCCCTGATAATGCACCGGCAGCAGTAAGACCAGTCCACAGGATACCCAGTCCAAACACCATGGTGATAGGAGGAGCCAGGTAGGATTGAATGGTCTGAATATAAACAAACAGTTCCTTTCCAGCAGATCCTTTGATGACAGGCAGCCAGCACAAACTGACGCCAACAAGAACAGCAACAACCACTCGGCCAACGATGACCTGTTCTCTTTCTGAAGCCTACGGGATGAACAAAAGAGAAACATTTTTAAAAAACAGTTGAAGTTTGATCTTCTCGCGAAAATATAATGTATCCCTTCGAGGTCCTTCCAGGATCACATGCATTTCCATAACTTCATCCAACACTAACTTTATTTCATTATTCTGAGTCATGTGATCAGTATACTGCTGCTATGCTGAGGAATCAATTTTGGAACTCTTTGTTTCTTCCGACAAAATGAGATTAAATAATAATTATTATTGTAAAAGTGTTTTGAATTTTTCAGAAGGAATTAGTTATGTTCAGAAATGCACACTAATGAGACTCACATTACCTCACACTAACACAAGCCACTCTGTCAAACATTTAGTGATATGGAAATTACAAATAATATTGTGCCAATATGAATTATTGGCTTGGCTCAGCTGTGGCCGATTTAGTAGTAGTATGAACTACCCAAGGTCCAAGTTGTGTGCATTTCTGGACATAAGAGAGAGAAATGAATCATGGCTAGAAAGACATGCAGACATGCAACCTAATTTTTTCCAACTGCAATGATTCCAACAGAGCTTCAAACTCCAACAAACAATGCATCTGCGTTTAACATACCCGAGGCCTTGCACGCAACCAAATGTCAACAGTGAAGATGGTAGCACTGCTGTTGAAAGCTGATGAAAGTGAAGACATCAATGCTGCCATCATAACAGCCATCATAAGCCCCACCAGACCAACCGGAAGGACATTTAGAACCAGTCTAAAAAAAAAAGGAAAAAAAAATCTTCAGATGACATAATTTCTCTCTTGTCAGACAATAATTACCACTTAAGACATAACAGTGCATACTTTATACATGTTATGTCACTGGCTTACCACTAAACCGTTAAATATTGGTATTTTCCATCCTTTATTTAACACCATCATAATAAACATTTCTTTGCTGTATAATGTGAGTTTCAGGATGTTTGCATAATTTACTTCATATAGTATTAAGAAGGAATCCACCAGGAAATTGAGCAATTTTTATTCTCAGTGGACAAAAACTTTGTACCAAAATAATTTAAAGAATATTGCATTCTTTATTATATTTTTGAAGGGCTAAAGATGTAATAAGTCATCTGTATTAACACCAAAGAAAATTTCTCATGGGAGTCCGAGAAAATGAATGCCAAATTTCACAATTATTGTTGTGACAACACCGGTAAATTTCTGAAAATTTCATGTAAAAGATGTAATTTTGTGAAATTTGACTTTCATTTGCTCATATTGCAGATGACTAATTACATCATAAGCCCTTCAAAAATATAAATTTGAATGCAATAATTATGCTTTAAATTATTCTAGTACAAGGTTGTTGTCCACTGAAAATTAAAATTACTCAATTTCCTGGTGGATTCCATCTTAACACTCTTTCAGGAGGCTTAAAACTGCACTGCACTTTATACGGTATTACAGGCAGATGAAATAGCTGACCTCCAGAAATGTCTGCATAATTTCATGAGTTCACTATACTTAATTTTTGCAGTCTATCGGAAAGCCTGTAACTGCATAAAACAGATGGCAAAGACACTAGGAGGGAGACAAGCTAAGGCAGGTACGGTAATCAATCTAATTAACTTACTTGGGATAAGCATTGTTAGTACATCCCCATTTGTTATCACAGTGGAAAACACAGGATTCAGGGTCTGGGCAAGCAATTGAATCAGCATACAACACACGAGCAATCATACCAGGCATAACCATGATGAAAATTGGAAGGATTTTCAAGAAACCAGCCAAAATTGAGCCAGCCTTGGCATGGACGTTGTTCTTGGCACCAAGAGCTCGTTGAACAATCACCTAGGAAAAAATTAAAAAAAAAAATCATAAATTTAAATTTGATTATAACTATGTCTAGAAATGTAGATGTATTAATTAATTGCAGGTGACAAGAGGAGACTGCATTTCTAATCTACAGGTTGCTAGGGATAAACCGCACGTATGCAGCCACCTTCGTTTGGACTTCCCCTAAGAATGAATGGAATGTATTGAACACAATCAGATCACTTGCATTTAGAACTAATTTCTAATACTTGTAATTTTAATCACGCATGAAATATTTTTCAAGACTGAAAGAGAACTTTCGTATCTCCGCGTGGCCATGTAATATCCTCTATTTTCATAGGATTTTGATTTCTACTAACAATTAACCCAATAAATGCAAAGGAGGCCATTGCAGTTAAAGATGCAACATAATAACTTATGCAGTTGGTTATTAAATGGATTAATGATATACCGAAGAAAGATGAAGATGAAATGATTAATACATAATTATGAATTTCAAGGCAACGTATGAGATGGTACACAACAGAAAAGCTGCCAAAGTGCTGTGTCTCACTGAAAAGCATGTACTTATCTGCTTCACCAGTTAATGCATTTCTGAAACGCACCATGAAGGAAAAGTAAAATTCAAGTAAGCTTTTATTCCTTATTGTAAGTTTTACATGAAGATCACGGGTGCTTACTGTTTGACAGAAAATTTTGGAAATTCCGGATGGAAGGTAAATGGTAAGCTCACTTTTCGGAAATTCCAGAAACATTTGAGGAGTATGATTTGAGGTAGTCCATTCATTCCAGTTTGTACGAACCAAACTAAATGTGGCTTAGATGTACCATTTACCAACTTCTTGTACTACACAAATTCACCCCTTTTTTTGGATTCAAACTGTAATGGATGTGGCAATTCTATGGTAGACTGGTAAATTGTGTACCATTATGCTTTTGACACCCCAACTGGATTTTCCTGTCAAATGGTAAGCACCCTATGCCAGTACACACTAAGAACTCTTATTCTACCTGGTCAGTACACCAATACCAAACTCCCATGATGGGCAGCGTTGTCCACAGGCCAAGCCAGGGGTAGCCAGGATCATCCAGGGGTCGAAACATGTTACCCCAATATGGAGTTACTTTGAAACAGGCCTCAAGATCTGATCCTTTAGTTGGTGAGGGAGTGGTCATGTTACTGGTAAGATTGACCATAGTTGTTGCAATAGTTGCAACTGTAGTTGAGATGTTGCCAGCTGCTGCTGCTGATGGAGCCATTGTGGCATGAACTGATGTCCCAACAGCGGTCGCATACTTTCCCCAAAGGCCATCATATCCTCCAACTTTGACAAAGCCTTAACACATGTAAAAAAAAAAGACAAAACAAAACAAAAAAAAAACGTGAAATTATTAATGCTTCATAATAATTATTTGAGACTGCTGTTTAACCCATCTGTACCTGGAAATTTTGCTCAAAACTCTTACAAGATGACTGATACTGGTATGGGCTGCGTAATGTTTTGTTCCTGATACCAAATTACTGTCAGAAAATGATTCATGGGATATGGGGGTGCTTTACCATTAATGCATTCATGCCAGAACAACCCACTACAAAGTATATCCTAATAAGCTGGACAGGCAAAATAGTGTAGAAAAATTGCCTTCTCTCACATTACAACCCACAATTTCTGACGAAGCTTCCCAAATGAAATTGTGCGAGCCATGTGAGTTTCCAACCAGAATTTCTGGCTTTACAGTGTTAAATTTTAAGTACCCATGGCTTGTCATGGCCAGTAATAGGCAGTTGAAGAACCATACCTATTAATTTTGTATAATAGTACTTACTCATGATTGCCAGCACAATAGCCCCAATAAGCATGATGGTACACTGCAGCACATCTGTGTAGATCACAGCAGTCAGGCCACCTGAGATAATAACCAAGAGTGCACAGTATGCTAAGTACAGCTGTACTCAAATCAGTGTGCAAAGAAAGTAGAGTCCGATAGCCCGGGGCTAGTGGATTTTGCTATCGGGCTAGTGAATTCTGTTTTAACCTGCCCGACGGGCAAGTGATGTTTTTTGAGGAATTCGAATAGCAGAAGAACTATGAAATCAATTCTGCCAGTCAAAAAGGTTTTGGGGCTAGTTGAAATGACATCTGTTCTAGTAAATGCTAGATTCAGCTTGCCCGAATGGCACGCTGTAAAAATGATTTTCTTTGCACCCTGCAAATACCGTAAAATTCCGAAAATAAGCCCCAGGGCTTATATTTTTCAAAGGCCCTTTTTGAGGGGCTTATTTTTGGAGGTGCTTATATTCGGAGGGGCGTATCTAGGGAGGGAAATTTGGGCTTCAAAATCGAATGGGCTCGCCTTATATTTGGAATTAAATTTACCGTTTTTGTTTTGTTTTACTTTGTATTTGAGGGCAATTTTCCAAGTACAAGCCCCCGAGTGTCACGAGTTTGGGGGGCTTATATTTGAAGGGGCTTATTTTCGGAATTTTATGGTAAGTCTTCAGGGCCCAGTTGTTCGAAAGCTGATTAGTGCTATCCCAGGGTTAAATTTTATCCTGGGTTTCTTTTTCTTTTGTTCAAAGCATTTTCCTGGATAATTTTCTCTATTCTTTTTAGAGCATCCACTAATCAAATTAGAGGCAAAAAGAATAAAACTTACTTGCATTTTAAGTTATCATATCTGGATTCAAATTTCACACTAGCCCTGCTTTGAACAACCCAGCCCAGCTTTGCATAAATGCACCCCCACCCACTTGGCATTACATGAAGCAACTCCTAGATCTGAAACTTGTACATTATGAAATTTATCCCCAATTCAAGTAACTGTAAATGCCCCTACACCTTAAGACAGAATGTCTTAACTTAAAGTGCAGCATGGTACTCATGAGGGCTGTCACTAAGAGCCTGGGGTTGGGGACTTTCCTTGGCTACTATGAGCATGAGACCCCGGCTACTTTCATAGAAAACAAAAGGAAAATAGAGTGGGATCCATGAATTGTTTTCAGGAATGACGTTGTCCCGCCATCTTGGATGTTAATACTACCAGAAAGTTGGGACGAGTCAAAAAGTGTTTTTAAGGGAGAGGTAGATGGGTTTAAAATAGGGGATTGGGAGGGGAGGGGAGGAAAAATTACTCCTCTCTCCTCCCCCCTTCCACCGCCCCTCCCCCTTAGTCTTTTTTCGTTGCTTTTCAAGATGGTGGCCACAATCAATGTACCTCCGAGTTTTCGTTAAAAAAAGCCTGCTCTGCAGACTAGAACCAAGAGTACTTCCTTGCTGTTGAATTACCACCGCGTCCAGTTTGTGTTTACTTGAAATAGAAACAGTGTCACATTGAGGCTGTTCCTAAAAATCATTTTCATAAGCACAAAACATTACTATTAAAAGTAACAAATAGCAGAATAAGTTTTAATACCCAGGACTGTGTAGATAGCAGTTATTGCCAAAGTGGCAGCAGCAGAGATGTAAATATTCCAACCAACAGCTTCATACAGAAACAAACTTCCAGCGTAGATATCAACCTAACGAGACATTATTTTGATACGTTACACACTGTACACTCACTACGAGGACTTCTGAGGGTTAATGTGATGGTGCAATTTATTGTACTCAATAATGATCTTACCATAAATCCTCTATTACGCCCCCTGGGGGCTTATTTATTTCAAACAATTTTGATTTTTTTTTTTTAAATAGAGACGGGCTTATTTGATTTAGCAAAGACGATGGTATCAGTTCTCCATAAAAACTATAATAAAAAACCTTTTTGGACACATAATTCCCTAACTTTTTCAAATTTTTATTGAAGGGCCTTTCACTAACTTTGTTCTGAAACATTGTTATTTCTTGTAAATTTAATCAGACTACAAATACATGTAATTATTTAAAAAGTTAACAAACGTAATGAAAACTCACAGAGAACTTGGTAAACACATAGGAGATCAAAGCCACAGCAGTCAAATATGTTCGGATCCATGGATTCTGGAATCTCTTTTGCAGAAATTCAGGCATTGTAAACACCTAAAAAGTTTTAAGCATGAGGCATTATGTCAGATCCTACGTGTATAATACATGTACATTTAATTAAATTAAATTAATTAGTCAAGCACTTTTATTTGTCACAACATTATTCAATGCTTTTCTGTAGCAAAAAAAAAAAAAAAAAAAGAAAAAAGAATGTTAGCTTGAGTGTTCCCAAACCACACCAGTGCCTCATGAAATTTACTCACTGCCTGAATGATACCCTCCCCTATTCCAATGTATCATAATATTAGTGAATTAATGTAACTGTCAACCTGAAAGTTTTCTTATAATTTTAGATCCAGTAGAGTAGTAAGCGTTACTGGTGTCACCCAAAGAGAAATCCTTTTTGTGGTTGGTGTGTAAAATGTTTGTGGAATAGTCTGTGCAATGAACACGCAATAAATAATGAATACTGTCAGTGACTAACCCTGGATCGTATGTAGATTGGGACGAAAATCCAGCCAAGAAGAAGCAGAATCCAGCATGCCTACAAAAAATTTGCATGAATTAATACACGCATGCAATGACAATGAATAATAATAATAATGATAATGAACATAATAATAATCTTATCAAGGGCCGATATATTATTAACATGGGATGAAATTGAATTACTTGAAAAAAAGCTAACCTTTGACTTAGTAACTCAATCCCCACTATTCAGTCCTATTATTAACTTAAATATTGGAACATTCATTGAAATTTGACATTCAAATTTTTTAGTGTTTCATTGACCCATCAATACTCGTCACTATGTTTATAATGCAAAGGGGCTGTTTGCATGGAGCAAGGAAGGTGTAGCACCGGGAAGATCCTTGAAGGTGGATTGTACCTGCAGCCCCATGTGTTTTCTGTATTTGGTTTACATGCAAAGGGTTGTACTTGTCTCTACTGCTAGCAGTGTTCTATCTAGGGTATTTAAGGAGTGAAAGCCTCCCTCCTAAAATGCCCAGCTTCAGTATATAAGTTACTATTATTGGAATAATCATACAGAAGCGACGAAGTCAGTGCACACACACTGTAACATTTCTCAAAAATAATTCTCTCAAAATGCACCAGATTGCATCTCAGCGCCCTCCCCCCCCCCCCCCCCAGGAAGCTTGTGGCCTTTGCCCACTTGGGATTTCTCCCCCAAATGATAAATCCTAGATAGAACCCTGGCTAGGATCTTGCTATTACTAGGATGGTCCTCACTGAGAGGTAGCACAAGAAAGATCCGAGCACCATGTACACTGCCTTCGCTCAGAAGATCCAGTACTGGGGTCAAACCAGACAAAAATGGTGGCGGTTCGTTCAGTGGACAATCTCAGCAATAAAGGCCAACCATTTTGTTTGGTGTTACCATGACCTGATAATTGTGATAATTCTGCTGAAAGGTGATTGTTAATGCCAGCAAAGAGAGCAGAAGGGCCCAAAGTGCATTTGGCTTTTGTTGCCCTGCATTTTTAATTCCTACTCGAACCTTCTCTACTTGGGTACCACACTGACTAAAATTTCTGCAACTAAACTCAACAGAAAGTTCAGGGGGTTCCACCTTCTATGATCTTCCTAGTACTAGCTAGGATCTTCCCTCCCTGCATGTAAACAGCCCTAAACAGAAGGTGCCTGTACCTGCCATTCATAGGACACAACTCCAATGCCTGTTGCTGCACCTGATCCAGCCAGACCAACAAAATGCTCACTACCAATGTTACTGGCAAACAAACTGGGCCCAACCTAACAATTCAATTAACATTAATATGAATTAGTGATGGTCATAGATCCCGAAGAAATAAAGTAACTTCCAACCCTAACCTTCCTAGTGGAAACAATAATTCAACCAAGAAAGAAAATTCAAAGTTATTACAAAAGGACTGAATGTAAAATGTACTTACCGCCCACCACATCATCGACCTCCCGGCCAAAAAGTAGGTTTCCGCAGTTTCCTGCCTGCCTCTCTGTTTCCTGAATTTGGACTAAAACAAGCAGTAGCATTATTTAATCCTTAAGTTATAATATAGAGCACACTTTAAATCAGACACTCAGAATTACAGTGTCCCATATTTTTCTTCCCCATTTTCTGCAAAAACAAACTTTATGTAAAAAAAAATATAGCGCCAGACATTTCTATTACGTGGACACTACGTCCACTGACTGTTAGCATTATAATCATTATTATATAACAAAACAGGTGTTACTAGGGTCTAAGAGCATTGGCAATAACAGCAAGTATGATATGCTCTTCTAATGTTAATTTTCTACTTCAACCTCAATAATAATATATTGTTACACATCTTTATGGCACTGATCATTCATAGGGAGTTTTCACATGACGTACAACTAACCTCCTATTCTTACTTTCATGGTGCCTATGTATTTTATTTGTTGTTGATGCTGTTGTAATTGTTATTTCTGAGATTTGACTCTGCTATCTTATGTTAAAATAATATTATCTCATGATTTCTGAATGAACCTCTATGTTGTTTTGTGTGCATACAACAATTTTAGCCCAAGTAAGAACTATTCTGAATTGTTTTGTATTTTGTATTTTTATTAAGCTTGGAGAACTACATATAAGCCAAAAAAAACCCACAATGTATATTGTATACAGTCAGAGAATTATCTGAGTTGGAGGTATCATTTTGAAGGACACTTTGCATTGTATGAGGAAGTTACGGTATTAAAATTTAATTTCTTCCTTATAATAATCCCTATGATCCGATGGATTATTATAAGAAAGAAATTTATGTTTACATTGAAGTAAATGATTCAAAATGTTGCAGCAAAAACATGTTTGGTTTCAGCATGTTTCAGCATCCAAATAAGGCAATGTAACAGCCAAAAATGTTAAGAGTTCCGGCCCCTACTTCCCTGTGGGAGGACCTAACACAAACCACCCTCATGGCATCTCAAGTCTATATCTAACTCTCATTATCATCAAAATTCATTTTAACTAATATCATTACTGCTTAAAATAGTCAGTGAGGTAATAAGAAAATACAAAAATAGATCATCATTTTGGCGACTTCTACCAACTTCATGTACAGTGCTTAGCATAGTTCAGGAAGTATAAGAGGAAACAAGAGTTTCAAATTTTTTTATAAAAATTATGCAGGTTATATCAGCTCACCCCTGTCACAAGGGTTTCACTGCTTTAGGTCACACTCTGAATTTGAAGAGGTCTTTAGAAATATATTGGAATTTCAGCCTTTGGCAAGCAACATTCATGTTATGCATGCCTTATTAACTCCCCCACTTGCTCATGCTAATAAGCTCCCTGTTATAACCCAGACAGGACAGATCAGAGATAAGTGAACAATACAATCATGACCCACTGCACATAGGACGCTGAATAGAGGCATTTTTGCTGAAATGCTGAAATTACATTTTGAGTTTGTTTGAATTACATTGTTTTCAGTCCACTGAAGATTTTGTTTGATCAGATAAACGTTTACTCCTAAACTGCATCTTGGCTAAAACCAATAACACTCTTGATAAAAAAAAGTTGAACCACCCTGCCCGGAAGGAAAATTAATTACACCAGGTCTCGCCATGTTTCCACAAGCTTGCACATGTGAGTGATGAATTTGCAGATTCACAGAATGCACTGTTTTTCTTCAGCTAAATGAAAATAATGTCCCCTGCAAGCACTGTCTCTAGGATGACCAAAGGAAACTCTGCTTGCGGGGTAAATAGAAAGATTTTTGTGGCAAAAATGTCTCATTGGCTGAATGACTTTCTCCTTCTTATACTCTACAAAAGTTCCAAAAATTACCCAAAATTATATTGTAACTCCAATGACTGCCTGTGTATCTATATCATTTTTTTTTATTTCAAACCATCATTAAATTTTAGTTACAAGTCCATGAGCATAGAAAGTCTCTTGCTGGAAAAAAGATTCTCCTTGTCTGACACAGAGTGAAGAGTTTTGATATATAACTTCTTAACTTAACTTTTCATAACAAAACTCATAGCTGTAGCAGTACTCAAGCAAAAATTGTAGGGATCCCCACAGATCATAAACAAGACAAAAACACATCCAAAATCCTTATCTCATGTTGTCACCGGAAGCTGCTCTTAAGGCAGTACTAGAGCATGAACAGCCTTGAATCTTGATGCCCCTGCAAAGCTGAGCAAAGCTACTCATTGAAGTTTTTTGAATTCTATATACAATTTATTATGTGCATTCCTTCCAGAAAAGTGGTAAACCTTGAAAAGTTCTGCACCATCTAGCTACTCATTGGAACAAACTGTGGCCATTATCTTCAAGGTTATTTTAATGTGAATATTTTCTCATTAGTTAAGTACCACTAGAGCAGACTAACAATGCCCATTTAAGATCGAATTAAATATTACTCTCAGGGTTGGCTTGGGGCCAGTAACTGCTGCTCACAGAGCTTATGATAAAACTTTCTATTTTTTGTAGAGGAATAAAACTTATTTATCAATTAAATTGATAAATAAGATTTTATTCCTCTACAAAAAATCTGTTTTGGTGGCCTGTAGATGTAGCTTTGGTATCATTCACTTTCCATTTCGCATGCAGTTTGTTCTGGGTAAAGATCTGACTGCTGCATATAAAATAGTCTATGGATGCACTTCAACTTTTTCTTGATCAACAAATTTTGCAGCTCGTAATCAACAAAATAATGTTGAACAGTGTGCCTTTCCATGTTGAAATACGCTTAATGTGATTCAACTTGTTGAACATTGTTGAACAAAGTTAAGAGATGGACCCTATTCCATCCCACAAGTTGCAACTTGTTAAACGAAAGCTGAAGCATTTTTTATTTACAAACATTGAACCACGATTACAAGCAAGCTTGAAGTAAATAAACACAAAAAACACTTGGTTACTGTAGTTCCCCCATTCTTCAATCATTTTTGGACCATTTCAAGGCAGACACCTTATTTCAGAGAAACCCAGTGGCCCGTGTGGGTCCGTCGTAGAGATAGCTGACTGTATGAGCCAAGGAGTAGATTTTGATAGTTATGATGAGGGTTTACACAATAGGCTATTACAGATAAGAAGTCGAATATTACTAGAATTCATGTTGTCTTATCAAGCAGTATTATCCTTGCATACAAGGTAACAATGATTTCCTTTGTTTTTCGTCAAAGAATTACGGTACTTCCGTAATTCAATATGTGTAGTCACTTACAACGATGCAGGCAAAACAGCGAGCCGAAGTGTTATCGTGAAATCAAACTATTATTAGAGCTAAAGTGCATTCGCGTTTAAAATCCAGAATTGATCTCTAAATGAGCAATTAGTTTTTAAGCGAGTTAAGTAAGTAATATCCGAATTGTGAAATAAATAATCAAAACTGGTCTCGGGGGAAAAATATGTCCACATCAATGTTTCTGACTATGTATATTTCCTGAAAAATACATGTTTACAAATGCATGCAATATTCGATTGCGGTATTCTTCGATCTAAACTTTGTTGCCGGGCGATCGACGCCAAACAAAATGAATGTTTAGCCATCGACGACAAATATTGCGAATC
Source organism: Porites lutea (assembly GCF_958299795.1). Classification (NCBI taxonomy): domain Eukaryota; kingdom Metazoa; phylum Cnidaria; class Anthozoa; order Scleractinia; family Poritidae; genus Porites; species Porites lutea. The sequence continues at coordinate 863,327 of NC_133213.1, forward strand.
TTTAAAGCGAACCTTTTCAAAGTTCAACGATTAGCATAATCCACGCTGGCAATGTTGTGTGTTTGTAAATTTGACGGTTGTAGCAGCCCGTTCTACGCATAGACAAAATTAACATAAGCCTTAGTTTGCTCAGTCATGTCTCGACGCTTCTACATCATATTTACAACACTTGTTTTACACTTACCCACAAACCGACGATCATGCAGCCAAGAAAATAAATGGCTATTATCACCCAGTCGACCACTGCTAAGGACTTCGAGGATTGATCTAAACTCATCTTTACTCTTCAGCGACGCAGGAGTAAACTGATCACGTTGCGACGTATTATACAAATCACGATCAAATATCGACAAAATTAAAGGTTTTCGCTTGAAAAATGCCCTTAAGAAGTAGTTTAAGACTTCTTTTAGCAGCAGAACAGATTGAGATTAGGACAGACTTCTGATAATCCGGGAGAAACAGCAGCGCTCTTCCTAACCGCTTAAATTTCACTATGGAGTGTGCTTTGGGGCTTGACGGGGGAGTGACGAGGGTGTTTGTTGACAGGTTTTTGGTGACGCTGTGACGTAAGAGCCGCTGATTGGCCCGTTGAACGTCTCCAGCTGATTATTGATGCGACCAGAGCAAATTTATTGACTTTTCAGTAGAAATTATTGTAATATATCTACCATCTACTTAGTTTTGAGATATAAATTCTAGTTTTTGCAAGTGATGTCGTGTTTCAATCGTATTTCAGAAGATTTTGTTCTATTATTTTGTCCTAGTTTATTGCGACACAAACTCCCGGAAAGTTACGTAATCAATGTCAACTTATGGTGATATAGATTCGTAAGTTAAAAACTTGTGAAGTATTTAGCACAGTATTTTATATATTTAGCTGCAGCTTTCTCTCAACTGCTGATCAAAAAACAAAACCGGGCAAGAGGCCTAGCCTTGGGTGGCGGTAAATGAAATCGAGAAGGGGGGATAAGTATATGCGTGGAATTTCTTTTAAACTCCTTAATTAGGGGATTTAGAAAGTCACGCGTTCGTGAATAAAACTGGACTTTATTCCCCAAGAATTGAATTTCCGTGTGTGGATTCATAGGATAAGTGATATGGAAGCATGCCTTTCGAACAATTGTTGTATATTCTTCACCATCAAGGCTTGGCGACCCTTTACCTCCAGACTCAAACTTATTCGACCGCGACAAAAGCAACTGAAAATATTTTTAGTTTTGAATTAATTACACCCAATATGTCGAAACCGTTTCGAAACTTCAGTACGAGACGGGTAGCTAGTAATACTGTAACTCCAAGTGCCCTGGATTAAAAAAGGGCATTATGGCTACGGGAAAAATGCAAAAAAAACAAACAGGAAAATGGGAAACTGGGAATGAACAAACTGAAATAACCTTTCAACTGTATCGCATTATATATTTTTTGTCTTTTACACAGAGAAGATAATATTGGTCTTGCGAGAAGTTTCTCTCTGTATAATTATTTAATTGGCTTACTGAGTCTCTTCGTCCAAAGGTCGCAGTTCAGCTCAATACACGTAGGCAAGCTTATTTTGTTTTGTTTGATATGGGATACGTTGTAAGGGTCTTTTAACTTCTGAAAGGAAATGTAACATTTCAGCGCGGATCACGCGAAGTCTCAAAAATGGACCACTGAAGAGAAAACGCAAGGTCGCTCGAGCTCAAATATGAGCGTACCGTTCAAAAGTATATTTTAACTTCGGTTGCCGGTTCAAGAATTTGTATTGGAAAAATCTACATGGTTAATTAACCGAACATATAAAAGAGCTTTAAATAAAGAAAATAACTTAGATCGCTTGAGGTCGCCTTGAGGTGACCTCAAGTAGGTTTTTCGTTCTACTTTTATGGCCAAAAACTGATCTACCAGTAAATCACACAGGAAGAAAGAAAAAATAAAACTACAATACTATAAGCATTTTTTGTTCAATATTATTTCTTTTTTGCTCAAAAAATCTTAAATTTCGACTCTTGCATAGACTAGCAAAGTGGGCTATCTGTTGAAAATCTGGAAAACCGGGAGTTTTATTGCAATTAAGCTGTTTGCACCCTAAAAAGTTCTTCCGCCGTTTCCGATAGTTGTGTATTTACAAAATAAGTGGAAAGGAACTAATAAAGCTATGCGATATCAAACTTCAATTCCTTGCTCGATTGAACATAGGAAAGGCAAATTTTCCCTTAATATTTGGTGATCAAAAAATTGATAAAACAAGGCAGTTATCACTTTTGGGAATTGTCGTGACCCGGTGGTACCGGCCGATTTGTTCAGTTCAGCCGGCGATGTGGCGATGTTGTCGGAAGCCGGGATGAATATTAATTTGTTTACATAATTGCCGTGTCGGTACGTTACCAAGCAAACAGGCTCGTTAAAGTGTGATACAACAGTGTGTTTTTAAATCTAGCTGAGCTGAATAGCTTAAAATCATCCTTTCAAACACCACCGATCACAGTGTGAATCTCTTGAGCGAAGCAGTAGATCTGGTTTAATACTTAAATCTAATTACTAGCTGTGCAGAAGTATCGGAACCGGTTCCTCGAGGCACTGAAAGACACAGTCGTTGCCTACGATGAAAATAAATAAAGTTATGCAACATTTAGATATACTGAAAAACAAACTGCATAGGAATAAGCCGGGAGAATTAGCTACTAGGAAAGTTTTCGCTTTGCGGTGCTGTGACATTTTATGGGCTGGGTCTAATGCAGGTTAAGGTGTTTGAGGCGAGTTGGATAAAATATTTAAAAAACGAAGGAGAACGCTGTCAAGTGCTAAAAGAACCAAATCAAAGAAGTTCAAGTTTATTTGCCATTGAACGACTTATTTGAACGGTTTTTAGCGAATCAGGACATGGACGGCGAACTTTTTGGTTTTTTAAAATAAGGCCTCAAGCGATTAATCGCTTTAAGGTAAAAACTTGAATTGTGGCGACCAGCAGGTGATACTGATTGTCACCCGTCAGTTGATGAGTTGATATTGAACTTTATTGGCCTACAAGTAAGAGATCCCGTAAGCTTAACCTTCTTTTCCGTTCCCAATTCAATGTACTCGAATAGAATTTCTTTTCAATAATTTTTTGTAAGCTGGAAATGACAGTTCTTTTAGTAGAAATATTTATTTTAAGCGAAAGGTTATTGCGTCATTGTTCACACTGACCACCGACATCATGGCCGATGGGCAAAAGAGCTCGTGGCTTCGTCACGAATTTGTTCTCGGCTTCAGTCACTTATTAATAACAAAATCACTGCATAGTAACGCAGGTTGTACTGAAGAAATAAAAGCGTGATCAGCAAGTCACAAAGCTTCCATATAAATGCTTCATGAATAGTGGTATAGTTGCCCTTGCGTCACCAGACTGCTTGCAGGGCGCTTTTTCTCTTCAGCTCGCGGGCCACGTCGCTCGCGTGCTTGGGTTTCGCGTGCAGCAACTTTGCAAAGAATAATAAGAGACTGCTCGCAGCTTGGTCACTTTCTATTTTGGCTGTTATTCTCTCCATCATATTCCGTCTGTTCAACATTCAATGTTTTGCGTATGTATAGTCTAGTCTGACTGAATATTTTGAGTCATCGTGACATTAAAGTTAGTTATTCCTTGAATACACCCTGGATTGGCTATGACGACACCGGCACGCAGGCTATATTTTTTTACGGTCACAAGACACTAGTGTTTTCAATACCCACTTCATCCTAGATCCCCTGGTTCTCAAAACGTCGTCATCAAGGCTAAAGCCAGTGTGAAGCAATATGGATAATTACTTGTTAAAAACAGAAACTGTTTATGTTGGTGATTTAAAAGCATTTACACCTGATCGGTACGTTACGTAATCATTGTACTATCATTCGACAGAAAAAGAAAGAACCACAGTTTAAACCACGAAAGTGTTGCTTTATCCGGAAAAAAAGTTCGGCTATACGTAAGCATCGTAGCATCCTACATGTCCTGTAACAGTTGTTTAGTCTTTGAATATTGAAAGGGTATTGTGTCGGCAGAATCACTAACAGTTGATGTTTAAATTTGGTCACTAAATTAACTTATTTCTTTGATTAGACACTCCATTTCCTTTTATGACGTCAGCTGGTAAATTTTTAATAGTCATGCATGCCAAGTAATCACGAGGTATATATAATTTAGTAAACTAGAAATACGTGTATCGCAGAACCTCGCTTGGAGGCTCAGTTATGACGCAACATATAAGTTTATAGCCTGTGATCAGAAGGTCATTCTTGCGCTTCCTTCGAAAGAAAAAAACGTCTCATCTCAGGTTAACAAGTTTACACCCAATGTAACAAAACAAAACAAAACAAAACAGGTTGTTTAAAGCTTGGTAGCATTTTCAAGTGCGAACGATGATATTACTTTTATGTGACTTACTCTCGATCCGCCATCTTGGACGTTGAAACTCGTGACAGAGAGTTGGGCATGTTAAAAGGGAAGCCTGATCAAAAGGTTTGGTGAAAGAATATTAAAGACAGTACAACTAAAGGTTTTTAAAACTTTTTTTATATTCTTATCCTTTTTATATTTTTATCATTGCAACCAATATACAGTAAACAACAGTAAACTCTTCTCGTCAAGGTTATGATACGCCTTCCTCTGAAATATAATGAAAAAGAGTAGGATCAGTGCCTTTCGAGGGCTACTCATCCAAACTGTCTCACTTGATCACATTTACAGAATCTCCTCTCCCCTATCCCCTTAGGAAGGCCTGATACTCAGGCTAATGTAAAAAAAAAAAAACAATCATGAGTGATATTGTTGTGAGTAACTATTTTCCTTAACCCTTTAAACCCTAAAATCGAAATTTGAATTTTCCTTTGTTACCCCTATTCATTTCCTACAGAAGTAGTGGGGAGAAGTCGATAAAGTAATATCGAGCAAAATCATCTTGTGTGATCATGTCTGTAATTCTCATGACCACTGTTTTACAAAACATTGATATTACAAGGAGAAATTTGATGCTGATCACTCTTAGGGCTTAAAGGGTTAACCTCTTCAATGCCAAGATTGAGGACATAGGGCAGGGTCTGAAAATCAAATCTTACTTAAAACTAAACTAAACTCAGGTAATTTGTGCATTGCATATTCAGGCTACTCCATCACTACCATATGAGCCCGGGGGGGGGGGGGGTACTGCCATATATGGGCTATATAGGTATGTGCCGCCGTGAAGGGTATGGTTTTCAAGCAGTTTACTCTAGGATAGGGTATATAAATCAGAGTGTTTGGGTCTAGAATAGGGTATCATTTTTCAGGAAACTGATCAGTTGGTTGAAGATTTTATCTAGACTAGGGAAACAGCTACTCTAGGATAAGGGGATTTGGGGAGTTTACTCTAGTATAGGGTAGCAAAATTCAGCTGAACTAGCTCTGGTATAGGTTAAGGGTTCCAGGGTCCCAGCGGCACATCCCCACCCAGAAATTCTTAAAGTACCCCCCGGGCATATGAGTCTGTTGAAGAAGAAGAACATGGTCCCTTTTTTTGCATCAAATAGAAACTCGGAAAAAGTCCGAGTCCCATATGGGATTCAACCGACGACCCTCCGTGATCTAGTCGGATGCTCTAACCACTGAGCTACTGGATACTCGATGGCGAGCAAAGGTGAACGTGTCATGAGTCTTCTTCTTCAAAAGACTCACTTGGTGGTTGGATGGTTGAATCTACGATATGCCTTTATGTGACTGCGTGATGCAGTTATGAGTCATACGTGCTTGTCCTGGTTTGACTATGTGACTGCTCTTGATCGAGTATCTAGTGGCTCAGTGGTTAGAGCATCCGACTAGACCACGGAGAGTTGTGGGTTCGAATCTCACCTGAGGCTCGGATTTTTTCCGATTTTCTATTTGATGCAGAAAAACGAATCACGTTCTACTCCACCACTCCGAATTATTACTGGTAAAGATGTAGGATTTTATCAGAATCATTATTCAGACAACCTCGTCCCCAGCGCTTTTTGCCCCTTCCATTTTTAATCGAACGAGGTTGTTAGTCAGAACGACCCTCAATATTTTAAGTGGGAAAGTGTACAGGTTATCAGATATGGGAACGCAGCCAAGCAAATACTACAGCTCTGTTGATTTGCCAGTTTTAGGGCTTTAGTCAAGCGAGATAGCGATTGCAACGGCGTGCAATCATATTTTTATGGTATTAACTCCTGCAGAACGTCATAGAATGCAATTTTGGAATTTGTTTTAATGTGTGTTGTTTTTGAAGCAAAGTAGTGTGACTACCAAACATACCAAAAATAGTTTGTTTATGATTTGAAAAAATATTGCCTTTGAATTCGAGAGTAATCATTTGTATTGGTATCGCTAAGGTAAATGTAATGTAATCCTTTGTATATTTTGCTGTATGGATTCTTCCGTCTCTAACGCGTTATAACGCCAAGCGCCTGGGCTCCTGCAAGCGCCAAGCGTCAACATATGACTGAACATCGTGACATTCCGTTTAGGGGGGGGGGGGGCACCTATCATACATCTGAGGTGATACTTAACCATCTGTTAATTTCCCGCACGACCCTTTGAATTAGAAATGAACAAAAGAAAAATTCATGAAAAAGAACTTTCTAGAGAAGAGAGTTAAGTGCTGTTCGACACATTCTCTCCCAGATCCAAGCTCTTACGAGCTAACAATCCTCCACCCCCCTCCCCAGCGCTTTTCTAGTGGTCAGCCTCTTAAATAGTATTTTTGTAGGGGGCCTAATAATTAAACTGTTGTTGTCCTTTATTGAATTAGGCCCCTACTGTCCATACTGACTTCAAACTGGTGGTGAACGGGTCCCTTCAGTAGAAAGTTCTTTCTTTAAATGATAAATTTATTATAAAAATGTTTTACGGCCAGTTTTCGTTTCAGAGAAAATTGTAAACGTCAATAATGGAGAACGTGATTTCAAGTCTGCACGAAACTGTTCACCTTTTTAACCTAAAGCAGTTTATTAATATTATTAGCTTCCAGCCTGATAATTATTCAACACAGCTGTTATTTTACAAACAAAAAGGCTTTCTCTTGTTACGCCCAGTTCCAGATAATTGGCGCCGGCACAACAGGTGGTAATTTTTCTTGTTAAATTAAAATTTTCTTTGGTTGATTCAGAACCTATCCACCCGTAAATATAACAGTTTCCAGCAAAAACGTACCTGAATTTGTGTCGTTCACAAGAACACGTTTCCTGAGATCCCATCCATGTATGTGTTGTGGATCAGTTTTAACTTAGCTCGATGTTTAGGGCCGGGTTTTTACGATAGCCGAATCAGTAATCTCACCGAGAAATTATGCAAAACACAAAAATCCATAAATTAGGTTTAAAAAGCTTTTTATCTCTTGGCTTATCTATATATATTGATCTTAAGCACCAGACGCACGCAAGACCGTTAAAAAAAAAACTATTTTAAGAGGCAGACCATTAGAAAAGCGATGGGAAGTGGGGTGAAGGATTTTTAGCTCGCAGTTCCGTTGGCTGCGCAAGATTTTGATACTCATCCCGAGGCTACACTCGGACCATTTGAAACCAAGATGGCCGCCAGTAATGAATAGTCTAATTTCTGGACTTCGAATCCTCTTTTCTCTAGTTCTAGCTGAAGTCTTCCCTCCAGTCTCACAGAAAAAAATTCTCAAAACATTATTTTATAGACTCGAGGTATACAGAGGCTCTATTGACGTAGCCCTATACTGTAACTTGGCAGAATTGCAATTCTGGGTTAATATGAAAATGCGGCTTATCTAGTGTATGATGTTTTTCTTAAGGCTTTTTCAAGTATGATTTTCAGTTACGACATTTTCCCTTGCACGAACGTTTTGCTGGTTTTCCCTCCACCCCACCCCCCATTACTTTTATAATGCTCTGTCCCTAATGTAACATCTCACTACCCCGTGACCGGGAGGGGCCCCCTGATTCTCACAGGGCCCGAGAACTGTCTGAGAATAAAAAAAGAAACTCTTTAATTTTACAAACGTTTACCTTTATCTCCTCCTGAGATTTCGATCAAAAAGACAAGACAAACGAAAACACTTATGAGGGCAGCGCACGCAAAACGAGGAAAACCAATTCCGGTACTCTGAAATCTGTGCTTCATTTATATCTTGTTGTGTTTTTATGCCGTTGGCTTGAACTGGTGGCAAATCTGTCAATTTTGCCAAACACATCATTGCTAGTTTTTCAAAACTTCAATTTGTAGGAATTATAAATCCGAATTTGTCTTGACGTTTGTATTATTGGAACTACAATCATGGACAAACGTTTTGGGACACTTTTGCGTTTCTGGGGCGTTTTCCAATTCACACAGGTCCAACCCCTCCCCTCACCCCACAAACAATGTTGGACGAGTGTGTCCAGAATTTTTTCCGAGTTTCAACTTTGTATAGGGTGGGGGAAGGGAGAACTGCAAGAAAATTTCGAAAAAGATGCACTGTTTTAAGAGGAGACCGAGAAATGACAGAAAAATATGAATATTGCAGTTATGTCCCAAGGACTTTTGTCCAGGACTGTAGGCTCACACTGAGCCCTATTTTTCTCCGTGTAAGCAAGACGGAAGGTAATCCTGTTTCTGGAATCCGGGAAATTTTTGCTTGTGGAATCCGGAATCCCACTAGGGATTGGAATCTGTAATCCCATTTCCATTGTCAAGAAATCCGTAATCCAGTACCCGAAGTCTGGAATCCACAGCATGGAATCCACAATTCAAGACTGTCTTGTATCTGACTCGTCCCCAGTCGTCTCTCTCTATCTCTCCCTAGTGGCGCGCGGGGTGTGATGGAAAGGAGGAAAGCGAGGGAGAGGGACTTCCTTCTTTTCTCCCTTCCCATCACCTCCTGCTCCAGCCGCGCACGTTTCGCGAAGACGACTGGGGACAAGTCAAGTCTTGAATTACCTTACATGGGGCGATTTATTAATGGATGGATTTGGGTTCATATTGGATTCATATAGACCATCAGAAATAGACTGAATTTTCGCAACTGGCTGAGCTCGCTTAAGACGTATCACTTTCAAATTTGTCAATTTTACTATTCTAAGGACGCTTTTTCCTGTGGTGTCGACGAATTTTTGCGTAACTTGTCCATGTCAAAAGTTGAAAAACCGTGAAAAGGTCTATTCGGAAGATCCGAAAAAGAATCATTTACCAGAACAACATCACTACCTCGATGGTCATCGTGCAAATGACGCCATCGACACGATTCAGTTTAACGGTGGCTGTTGTCTCCCCCTTGTCAAAAATCCTGCACCATGAAAAAGCCAGGAGGCAAATCTAAAATATCCGATCCGAAATCTGAAGAATCCTCCCAGAGTGTAGATTTTATGGATTCGTGATCCACTTTTACGACGGCAATAAACTTATGCGTCATTTTCTTGACTTAAACAGTTACTATGAACAGGATTACCTTTTAAAATCACCCTATAAACGTTTAATTAAATAATAACTCAGGTGACCGTCAAAGCTTATTATCAGTTGTGATAAGCGTCTTTTTCACAAGGTAAAGGGTGCTTGCCATTATGCCAAAATTTTCGGAAATTTCGGTCGAGAAATAAATGAAATAATGGAAAAGCGAAAAAATGGAAAGACGAAAAGTATATATTCCCAACTGTAAAATCAGCCTTGCTTATTTTGTTCGATATTTTAATTTATAGCAGATTAGATCCTTTATTAGGATCCGGTCTCTCTATTTTGTAACGTTACGACGGTCCTTGCTTCCAAAATTGAGAAATAAATCAAACACTTCGGTCCGCGTGAAAATTCAGAGGTGGTACTAATTGAAAGCCACGTACTGAAAACTCCAGGTAGCTCTGAGAACTCACTAAGAAACACATCGAACTGAACAAAGTCGAATTTGACAGGCAGTCCACAATTCAATTTTTAACAGCTTATATCGTTACTACGGAAACAGGTGGTATCAAGAAATAACCATAAAATGTTCACCAATAATTGAGCGTTTTTATTTTATCATTAACTTGAAGGATCTGCAGTTTTGATCCGCCAAAGATTGACGGCTGACAAGAGACCAAAAAATCCCTTTATGGTGCTCTTGCGCGGCTGAAAAATGCCCCACTTCCCTTTACCACCAGTTAGTATAAAGACAGCAGGGTGGAGATCATGCCTCACGGCTTTTATTTTCTTAAAACAAGTAATTATAAATGAAAGAAGGAAGCTGCTCATTGTTGCACGTTAAGATTTTAAAATGCAAAGAATACAGTAAACATTAACACCTAAACTTTCAACCGACTGAAATACATCGTGAGATTGGTGGCCATCTATTAACACGGAGTTGAGCCAGACTGTTTACTCGAGGCTAATATCTAAACATTGTTTAATTATCGTGAACACTCTCGTGAAAAAATTTATCGTGCACTGGAAAACAGCCATCTTTTAAATACAGTGAAATAACCCAATTTTACACAGATCTGGACGTCTTGAGTGATTTCTTAAGCCGTACGTGGTCTTAGATGAAATTCGTCAACCGACCCTAAATGTTTTGTGAACGGTATTGACACAAGAGACGGTGTCCTCGACAATTTCAGTGAATTTTATGATTCTTAATTGATCACGTGATTTTTCCTTGTAGTTGATCCATGCAACAGAGTACTAATGTAATTGTGTTGGGTTTCTGCGTGGATAACAAATGGGAGAAGGTCATTTCAAAATATTATTGAATCTTCTTTGAACTGAGAACAACTTTAGAAATTGAAAGACACGCGAATATCGATAGGAGCTTCTTTTGTTACCATGTGTCGAGACGAATTTCGTTTGAAACATTTCAAGTTGTGGCATTCTTTTCACCGCGATTTCACTGAATCCAAGGTAAAGTCGCAATGTAGATTTATTTGTTTCACTTTAGATGTACAGTCCGCTAGTTTGCAATTTACGGGTTACCTGTTAAAATATGACATTTATCCCTTCAGCGATTTATTGACCGGAGGGTTAACATGTATGTTCATGAAAACATGATTCCTGTCCGGCTTTCGACCCTCTTTCGTCCGGGCACATCTTCTAATTTCCTTTGCGTTTATATAACCTACACTCTAGTATCGTATGTTGTATGAAAAATATAGATCGGACATAGCGAGTGAGAATGAATGAGTGCGCACTCTGCAGAGTGGTAATTATCCTGTCTTGCTAAAATGAATTTTTGTCTGTTATCTTTATTGCTTTGCTTTTTTTAACGCATTTGAGATTGTTAAGCTGATTCCCTTTTAAACTCTTCAAACTACTTAACGCCCTATGGCCGCGGCCTATCGCCTCAAATAATTCTATGAACTTAGTCTTTAAAAGCCTACATGAGGTAAATTCTGCAATATGTTCTGAACATGCGTGATTGTTGTTGATCATTTGCAGCAAGCATTGCTTTGTTCCCATTATAAATATTTATCTCTGCATCTCCAAATCCACGTTTTGATTCCAATAAAATTTGGTCATTTGCTCCCTTGATAAGCTGGTTAGATGTTATTCTTTGTACAGACCCTTGTACACTCATCTGCTCATACGTTGCTGGTTGTAATTTTAAAAGACTCAGGATCAAATTTTTTGCGAATTATCTGTCTTGTCGAACGGAATTTGAATAGGAAAGAATGGCAATATCGGGCGTGGAATTCTATTAAAAGGACTTTTTTAAAGTGCTGCACTTTGTTGACGGATGGCAAAAAAGCCCCTCCAGATCGGCCTGAGTACAAAAACGGCTTTCTGGATCAGACTCAGTCCCCGCGTTCTACTGGTTCTCGTAAGGATAAGAAACGTTGAGCTCTATTTCGATATAAACTTTTCCTTGTGTGGTGACAATTAGTGACAAAGTATCGATGCGTAAATAGTGGATCCACGCATAAATTAAATGTGGAGTGAACATATGAATAAACAATTTCTGGGAGTTTAATAAGTATTTGCGCTAAGTACAAAGACTGAAACAAACAACATCGAGATAACTCAAACAAGTAAGCAAGTAAATAAATGAATTAGAAAAAAACAAATGATCATGCAAATCATCCCTTCGATTAACAGCCTGCAGAACAGTCGTTATTTTTTCGCGTTTTTCAAGAGAGAAACAGACGAGCGGCGCGCTGGACACGCGCCTTCACCTATCGTGCGTGTACGCGCTTGCCTTCGCTCGCCTGAAACACGCGAAAAAATAATGGCTGTTATGTAGGCTAATTGAATACGAGATCCTCGCGTGACCAGTAGGTTAACAACGATTTCGTAGGTACGTGTTCGGTTCTTGTGTTCTCATGTTAAGCTTTTTTTTTCCAATTCCAATATCGATCACTGGAATTTTTAAACCATTTCAATATCGTCTTCATATTAAATCACCATATTACTGAACACCATCATAATTATTAGTACAGTTTCTGGGGGCTACTTAGAAAAGGCTCTATTTTTGTTATGCTTATCACAAATGAAACTTTTCAGCTCACTAATCATGGCAGTGTCTCTGAGTATTTTTTTCCCCTTGCAACGCGCTTTACGGTTAAAAAAATGGTTACTTGAGTTTATTTTCAATACTATGTTAACTTTCGCATCCCGGCACAAACGTTTAAAATTTAAAGAGCTTTCAGACGGCAACGAAAACGTCATTTATATGGGGAATTTGCGTCCTTCCAAACTTTTTCGCAATTTTTCCAACTCGCTTAATCAATCAAATGTTGATAAAGAGTCACCAGGAGTTGAAGTTTTAGAGACCGCAAATCTAAGTTCAGCAACAGAAAGAAAAATCGGTCGTTGTTTTCATGTCGTCCATAAAATGTGAAATCGTCGTAGTCTCACAGTGACGACAATCCTTTTAATATTTGTAACTCGCCAGGTATATTATTGTTTCGTGTCTCTAGTAAACGGTAAATAGTATTATCAGGAGCTCCGCTTTTAGGCTTGAGAAAAAAAGGTTGGGGACTCAACGTTATTTATTTATATATTTATTTACTCGTCCAACGCTCACCAGGTGACATGAAGAATGTTAAGTCAATTTTTTCCATCTTTGATTTCCTTTCTGTAGTGGCTTCCCCTACCAGCTTTTATCGTTTATCGCCTCATAGTCCTCGCTTACAACTTGGCATGGCTCGTCTACAACATTTACTCCGCGGGTGGAAAACTTTTCATTTACGTTACAAACTGGACGTTTACTATACTGAATATATATTTCATTGTGGCAACAACGCTGTCCTATATTGCCTTTTACATCGACTCGAAAAAGCAAATGGAGGGGAGCACAGAGAAACCTGGGGTTGAGATCTCAATGGGTTCTGAAGACGAACTTGACGAGCCAGGAAAAAGCACGCGAGCGAAGTACACTCTCCGCTGGCAACACAAGACGCTATGGCTACTTCATATTATCTCTGCCACTGGAGGATTATGGATAACCGCAGGGTACTGGACCGTACTTGTGGGTGATGATGTAATCGATGCTAACAACATTACAAAGCATTTGCTTAACTCTGTATTCATGTTGATCGACACGTGCTTAAGCAGCATCCCAGTGCGACTGGTCCATTGGCTGTATGCCCTTCTGTACTTCGCTGTGTACATCGCCTTCTCTCTCATCTACTGGCAGCTGTGTGGCACCAACATCCAAGGAAAGCCTTACATCTATAAAGCCCTGGATTACAACGATTTCTCCCCAATAATTGGAGGCCTGTTAGTAGTTTTCCTGCTCGTTGTTTTGCCTCTCTTGCATTTGTTTTTGCTTGGCCTCACCAAGCTACGAGATTACATTCATAAAAAGTATAACGACAAGAGCATATAAGGTCGATTCCCAAATATATAATTTATTCATAAAGTACACACAAAGTAGTTCAATGTAACAAACCTTACTTTAAAACTGAAAATTTCTCCAAAGATTATTGGTGAATAAAAAGCTGTATCAAGCATTTGGCAGCGTAAGTTGGGTGTAATTTATATCCGGAACGGATATTTCAGTTTTATAGTGTTTACAGACCGGAGAGTTATAAAAAGTTCAGCCGTTACAGTAGGAAGAATAGGGAGCTTAATGATCGACGGACGTCAACCGGAAGTGGACTTTTTGCAGGCCTCACTTCCGGTTGAAGTGCATCGCTCATTTAAACTTTGGCCCAGTTTCACTCTGGTTTCTAAAAATGCTTTAGTTTCTACATCGGTTACTTTACCAGATTTCCTTTATGAGTTTTAGTTCTCTAAAACATTTAACAAATCGACCACAATTTTCCATGGTCAACTCTTATAGACCGTAGAAATGACGTCATAAAATGTTCAAAACTCAAGTGGAACCACGAGCCGCAGGTGAGCGGTTTCACTGCAAAGTTTTGAACATTTTTTAGCGTCAATTCTATCGTCCATTTAATAGAGTGTAGACCATGGAAAATTGTGGTCGATTTGTTTTTTACAACAACATATTTTTTTTTTACGAAAAACCAAAACATCCGGCACTGCGAGACATGTTACTTAAAACGCCACTTAGAAACTGCACGCGATCCGTCCGCCATTGTGTCTTTTGACTACAAAGAAGACAAAGCTCTTTTTTAGATTGGGCTTTGCCACAGGTACCCCAAGGACAATTACAGCTGACAAGGTGAGCTATTATGCTGGTACTACGCATTCCAATATAATAATTAGATTTTTTGCTACGGTTCGGACTCCCAAGCAGGACAAAACAATTGTCTTGCAGTGCGGTCCTGCTCTATTTTTATGGTTATATGTGTCTTGTTGACATATTGCTGAACTAATTTTTATTTCACGGTGTATCAAACTTGCTGCCTTTCTTGTTAGAGTGTAAATCAGCAGCCACATTGTCGTGGCCTGGTACTTATTTCTTTCCTCTGTTCTAAGATGAATTTTAACATATGATCTCCCGTTGCGATTTGATAACTACAAAATGAAAAGTCACATTAACTCAACAGTCAAATACTACTTCCATTACCCTGATTATCTAATTTTAATACTAGAATGCGAGTATTTTGTAACAAATAAATCGAGCGGTAATGGCATGACGGTGATAGAAAAATAGTGAATGGCCTTGATAATATATCCAACTTAGATTCCTGCAGTCACCATTTTCACATAGGCCATAATGCACCATGTTAACCCCCAAATTTTGCATAACCACCCAGGAGAAATATTGGAAACAATGGTTGGTAAAAAAGGTGCATGCATTATGATCTATGTGAAAATGGTGAATATAAAACAAAGTTTCAATTTTAAATTTGGACACCATAAACAAAAGAGATAACCCCCAAACTGCTCAACAATTTTTTTCCTCAAAATCGTCCGGAAACGTTCAAGTTCTTTGAAAAAACTAACTACATATATTGTAAATTGAGTAGGCAGTGAAATTTAAATATTTACAGTAAAAGCCGAACTCGACAGGTGAAAAGGAATTGATATTTTATTTATGCATTATTTACATCTGCTACAGCATCACACCCAGTCTAGGAAACTTGCATTTTTCTTGTATCTTTGTCTGTATTTAATGCATTGTCCCACCTTTCGGTGACAACAAGACCGTCGAAATCTTCCAACAGAACTGTTTCTTACAACAGCGTGGGGGTACATTATTCTTCTTTTTACGCTTACTAATTTCCGCGGATGGAAGGAAACGCGACTGTCTCGAGTTTGTCTGTAAATTTGTCTACAAGATTCATGAACAATACCACCATGCACAACAGTTTGCCTTATTACATCGCGAAAGCCATCGTTGTTTTGGCAGCAGTTGCATTTGTGGGCAATGCGCTAGTTTTGGCGGCAATTTGGAGGAACACTACCCTTCGCCGAACAAATTGTTACATTTTGATTGCGGGACTGGCCTTAACTGATTTGAGCAGTGGATTATTGGCCCAGCCAATTTATGCTTCAATTGATTTATTCCTCCTAACCAAATCTGAGCGGCCGCATCACATAATGATGGGTATTGCTGATGGTTCTTTGACTTTTATTACATCCCTTACATTATTGATCTTAACACTCTTGGCCTTTGAGCGATGGCTACACATGAACTGCCAACGAACTTTGATAACATTTCGGAGAGCCGTCATTATTTCTGCAACTCTGATTCTCGCTTCCATACCCGGAACTGTGTTTCGAATTCTCAATACCATCAAAGGGCAACATGGATTTACTGCAAACGTTATTTCCTTAATATTCCTGTCGTTTTGCCTCGTCGTAACTTCTGTATGTTACATCGGCGTTTTTCGAACAATTCGACGCCATAGGCAACAAATTCAAGCAAATCGATCATCTCAAAACTTTGGTCAACCAGCTATAAACTTTACAAAGTACAAGAAATCTGCCTTGTCAATCTTTTACATTCTTGTCGTCTTTTACTTGAGTTATCTTCCCATGTGTATCTTTCTTTTACTCAAAGTTGGGAGGCTTCAAAGAGTACCCCGCGACAGTGTCTTTCACTCCTTGATGTTGTTGGTTTTTTTATCGCCGTCGCTGAATCCTTTACTCTACATGTGGAGAATGAAAGACATTAGAAATGAAGTGAAACAATTGATCAGGTCATTTTTCCACAAAGACCATTAATTAAATACGAAATACAGTTAAGCTGTATGGATTTCCCTTCTTTTAACTCGAAAGCTGTTGAGTATATCTTACAAACATTTACAGTCCGCTCAATATTGACACGCACTGAGAATACCCAGGCTGAAGGCTTAAAGGCGTCTGAGAACATTTCTTCAAAACTCAAAGGGTCGGTAGACTCGCATTCAAGTTAATGTGAGCAATATATATAGCTGATTCAATAAAAGTTGCTTTGGACATTGAGAATTGGAATAATGCATCTCAGGATTGCCAAACAATAGCTTCCTAGTTGCCCAATCCCCAATGCCCAAAGTAAACTTTATTGAATCAGCTGTATATAGGCTACACGGGCCGGCGAGTAAGTTCCACTTGACCAGCCTCTTCCTCAGGCGCTTCGTTTTTCCCAAGGTAGAGGCGAGCGACTGGTAAAGAACTGCAGGGGACCATGGGAAGGGTACAGACGACAGGCGAAGTCACGCCCGTTGTCTCATTCCCGCCTTGCTTTGCGCGCACATTTTCATCGAGAGAGAGAGACGTCTGGGTACGAGGCAGCCACTCGACTTAGGGTATGGTTTTGCCTCTGTCGCCTCTTTGGAACCGGATATTAAAATCACCCTTTGTCTGGGGTTTATGTTACTCCATTTTGACTCTGGAACAGGGACGAGTTTCTAATCCCTGATTATTCCCGATAAAGCATGAACAGGATTCCTAACATTTTAATAATACTTGTCAAGGACAGGGCCGCAAATTCATCTCATTTTGATGCACGTAATTACAGATATGAGCAGAGATATAAGTATAGTAAAAATAAACAAACAGTAACAAAGAATTACATATAGTTAACCCGAAGCCCTGAGAGTGATCAGCATCAAATTTCTCCTTGTAATAGCAATGCTCTGTGGTCTTGAGAATTACGGACATCATCACACAAGATGACTTGCTTGATATTTCATCAACTTCTTCCCACTACTTCAGTAGTAAGTGTATAGGGGCAACAAATGAGAATTCAAATTTTGATCTTAGGGTTTAAAGGGTTAAACGATACACAACCCTTTCGGAGTGACGTCAACCCAGGCCCTGTCCCCACGTATCCGTTTTCATCTGAAAACGCAACTTTTTCGGGCTCATAATAAGCGTACACGTATGAGTCAAGCTTGAGCAGTTGGGTAAGTTATCGTTTGGACGGACGAAAACGCTACGAGTGGACGCGAATTTTTTTGAAAAAGGAGAAAAAAAGTTACGTTCTCAAACGAATACGGATACGTGTTGACAGGGCCTCAGTCAGGTATGGGAATGATATCCTCCACCGCTTCCTTTTGCAGAGATTCCTGTGCTGTCCGTAACGATGTGACGTCAAGAATTTTCGCTCTCGTGGCCAGCAGCAATGAACATTTTTTGGAGCAAAAGCAAGTGTTTACATAAGAACAAGAATCACTTCGTGAATTTTACCGGGGCCACTTTTGTCAATCACCTGCACCGCCAACATCTATTGATTGTAAACCAAGTTCACTTAATCTTGACTGCATCAAATTCTCAGAGGAAATAGGAGAGATCAACTGCATTGTTGAGCTGCCAGCATAGACACCAACAAAGATCAACAAAGCCCTCGTTTCTATGATACGGCGTACGTGACGTCACGTGAACAACGGTTTATACACGCACATACGCAACACCTCTAGATGCTGCTTTGTGCGGACCGGCGCCTTCCGGCTCACGTCATGCATATTTAATTTCACGAGAAAGAATTTCAATAAAAATGTAAATAGGGTTTAAACCGAGCACAACTTCAGTATTTTATCAAGCACGCAAACTTCGTTCAGAGTTGCTTCAGTAATAGTCTCGAGACTACTTCTCTAAGAATGTGTCGCGACGAATTTCGCTTGAAACATTTTACACTGTGGCATTCTGATCACCGCGATTTCGCTGACTCGAAGGTGAGCTTTTTGAATACAGTTTTTGTCTAATGAAATATTGCCAACTAGCTTTCGCTAATCCAGGTTCTAAAGGCGATTTTGACCGCCAGAGGTAAGGTTCATAAGTCTGGCCTTAACTCACACTTTCCGCCCCCTATGTTCTGAAAAAAAAAAAAAAAAAAAAAAAAAAAAACGACGGACATAACGCATTAACTCAAAACAAAGTGCTGTTATTGTAGGTAGTTTCATTTATTACAGTTTTATTCCGTGTAGTAGTGCTCATGTTATCATTCACAGATTTTGTGCGTTGTTAAACTATAACTGTTTAGGATGAGGAAAAAAAACGGAATAGAATCAGAATAATTAGAACGAGACTTTTTCACAAAAAGAGCTTATTCCCCCCGGGTATACAGGCCTTGTCGATTGATGAGGTGTGCCAGTTTTCTTCACAATATAATATGTAATTAGGAATTCTAAAAATTTCAGTGTTAACCTACAAAAACAACGTTAGAAAACGAATAAATTTATAAATAATACGTACATTACAACCATCATTATTACCACTCAACCTGACTGTAATTACTTTACTTTCCCTCAATAACGAACAAGTGGGTCAAATCTCAGAGAGATTCTTTGACCTTTTTTCTGATTTTCGCGGTGATGAATATTGATATCGGACCACTCACCACCGAGCTAAGTGCAACGAATTGTGTTTTATTAACCTTCTTGATATAACCCCTGCCACATTCTTGCATTTCACTCCCCACATTTGACTGCGAACAGTCTCTCCTTTTCTTCAGATTTAGGGCCTGTTTACATGGAGTGGGGGACCCCGGTCTAGTGGGGTTGGTTTCTTTTGTTTTCACGCTCTAGCTGTTATCTCCCCTGTTAGATTCAAGCCCTGGGGGACACAAAACAAAAGAAACCTACCCCACTAGACCGGGGTCCCCCACTCCATGTAAACAGGGTCTTAGTGAGGGGAGTGCACGCGCGCGAGAGTACGGGTCATTTCTGTGTCTCGCGCGTTTCGTTTGACGCAAGGGCCTGTTTACATAGAGTGGGGGACCCCGGTCTAGTGGGGTTGGTTTCTTTTGTTTTCACGCTCTAGGGGACACAAAACAAAAGAAACCTACCCCACTAGACCGGGGTCCCCCACTCCATGTAAACAGGGTCCTAGAAGCTCGTAGTGTAATGCAACCACTCCAGAAAATACCATAACATACCATAATGGTCTTTGTTTGTCACTCCAAAATTTTACATAAGCATTGTCTTCAGTTTCTCTTGGGCTATTTTAACTCCCAAGAGAAACTGAAGGCAATGCTTATGCAAAATTTTGGGGTGACAAACAAAGAGCATTATGGTATGTTATGGTATTTTCTGGAGTGGTCAATTTTGCTAACTCGCCCCCAGTCGTCACTATTTGGATCAAACACGGAGGACAGAACACGAGAGGCGTGACCAGAGGGAGCGTGAAGTGCGATGGGAAGGAGGAAACAGGGGAGTTTTCCTCCTTCCCATCATCCTTCCCGCTCCCTTTGTCACGCTTCTCGTGTTCCATCCTCCGTGTTTGATCCAAATCATGGAGACGACTGGGGACGAGCCAGAGAAGTTTACATAATGATACCGTTTTACGCTCCCTCTCTCAAATAACCCTCTCCTTTTCAGGGGAAAAAATTTAATAGCCCCCCTCCTTCCGCTAATTAGTCTTCGCTTATAAATTATAGACTGTCTTAATCAATCACGACAGCAAAACTTCGTGCGGTTGACCGATCCGGAATAGTTTATTCACCAACTGGAAGCTCGGATTTGTTTCTGATCCTCCTGCATGACCTCCAACTCCCTGTACTAGTACTTTTCCACTTGGTACTCCAGTTCTTTATGGAGAACTGATACCATCGTCTTTGCTAAATTAAATAAGCCCCCCCCCGCCACCCCCTCTCAAATAAGCCCCGGTCTCTGTTAAGCCCACCCTCAAATGGGTTTGAAATAAATAAGCCCCCCGGGGGGTTTAATAGAGGATTTACGGTAATTATCACAGACACTTAATGCTAGAAATCTGACCATAACTGACATCTTTGGGACTTTCGTCTTTTCTAGTTCCTACCCCTACCAGTATTCATCGTATATCGCTTCATAGTCCTCGTTTACAACCTGGCATGGCTCTTCTACAACATTCACGTCTTCGGAGGAAAGCTGTTCATTTTCCTTACAAACTGGACCTTTACAATTCTTAACCTCTATTTTATTCTGGCAACAACGTTGTCCTGTATTGCCTTATACAAGGACATGAAAAACCAAAGAGCACAGCACAACACCGTGCAGGAGTTGAGGGGAATGGAGTCTGGGGCAGAGCCTGGAGTCTCAGCTGAAAGCGCCCGCGAGAAAGACGCCCTGCGGTGGCATCACAAGTTGCTATGGCTTCTCTTCATTATCTCTGCCACTGGAGGTTTATGGGTAACTGCAGGGTACTGGTCTGTGCTCGTAGGAGATGACGTAGTCGATGCAAACAACATAACAAAGCATTTGTTAAATTCTGTTTTCATGGTGATCGACACGCTCTTGAGTTGCATCCCAATTCGTCTGGTCCACTGGCTGTACGCCTTTCTTTATTTCGTGGTGTACATCGGCTTTTCTCTCATCTACTGGGCAGCTGGTGGGACCAACAATCAAGGAGAGCCATTTATCTACAAAGCCCTCGACTACAACGACTTCTCGCCAACAATTGGGGGCCTTATGGTGGTTTTCCTGTTCATTGTTTTGCCTATTTTACATCTAATTTTATTTGGCCTCACTAAGTTACGCGATTATCTTGATAGAAGGCGAAATAACTTTGAGTAGCACGTAAGTTTGCTTTGTGGACTTGTTTTCATCAAGGAAATTTGATCGGAATCGCATCCTAAATACTATTTAGCCCAAATTTTGTGAACGTTTGCTCGCATTTTCTGCAAGCATTCCTGATCATTTGAGAGGCTATATCTCAAGTCAGTGTAAAACAAATCCGCTGCTAACAACTTAGAAAACTAGTTATAAGGGGCCTCTATTCAAAGTTCTTTCTCGTCTTTCGCGTAAGGGATAAAGGTAACAAACTTTAGATCGACGGTGCATTCATTTTCACGCCCCCCCCCCCCCCCCCCCGCCCTTCTCATGGGAATCAAACTTGGGACATTTTGTGCAGAACCATTTATCCTTACTCCCAATGGGTAAGACTTTAACCCCGGGGGGTAGTCCGGGAAATGTAATTTTTAACACCCGTTTTCAGACTTGGCCTCTAAGAAATTATGTCGTCATTACTTAGATAAGAACAGCGACAAAAACTATTTTCAAAAAATCCATTTCGAATTGGCAGTTTTTTTCTCTTTCTTACTCATTTGGAATTGAAACGATAAATACCTTCATACATTCCTGTAGTTCCCTCGAAAACCAAACCCTATTCCAGACCAAAACGGGCAAAATCTATACCCGTTTTCATACCAAAACGGTGCAAAACCTTACCCTTTGGGGCGGCACACACCTATGTGGCTTATATAAGGGAGTACCCGGCGGGAAATTAAAAAGCTATCTAACACATATTTGGTTTGAAAAACACCTCTTACAATCAACTTACGTATACAGTGGAAGGACCTGGAAGCTCTCATCAGCGGACACCCTCGGGACGCGAAAAAGGTGATAGCCTGAGTATCAGGCCTTCCTAAGGGACTAGGGGAGAGGAGATTTTAGATGGGGGAGGGGGGAGAAACGCCTGATACTCAGGCTAAAAAGGTGACCGAAACTGGAGCTGGCCGCTTACGGGAATGTAAAAATACAGAGTTTGTATAGGATTTGAGCGAACCAAGGTTTTGTGAAGGTGGCCGTAAGTAGAGTGTACGTTTACGAGAGTGTACGTTCGTTAGGAGGGCTTCCATTGTATTCAGAGGCCAGTCACGAGAGAAATCTGGGGACGAGCCGCCCTGGCTTCCCTAAAAAAATTCTTGAATTCAGGCCTTATTGCCTTTTTTAGTTGGTATATTAGTTTTCATATGAGTCACTCTTTGTCCTGATACCCAGTCTGCGTATCAAATAGTTACTCTAGATGCTAGAGATAGTTTTTCTTAGTAAATGGAAAGAAAAGTGGAAATTTATGTCCCTGGAGGCCATCCTAAGGTTAGTCCTAGCATGACTGAACAAGAGTACTTTCTTTATATTGTCCTTGTATTCGTCCAGTACATACTACGTGTATGGAGTCACTTTATTCGAATTATTTATTTCGCTCACATAATTATTTTTAAAACATTTGTCAATGCCAACTTGCTGGTTCCGTTTTCGTTACATAACCAATCAAGAGGAAAATACTTTAATTAATACATATATTCATGAATTCCTATTCTTATTGTTCCTGGAAAAGTGTATTTATAATAAAAGTTGTAAGGCACTTAGCCTTTTTCCGCCTAAACACTTAAGAAGAACTCAAGAGGAACAGCGACGTGCAGCGGGAGGAAGGCTCCGCCCCGAAGTCCAAACCCTTTGCCCTTTTGTATACCACCGTTGTAGTACAGAAAAGGGTACCCTTTCGTATACCTTTCATTGAAAAATGGATACCTGCTTTCGAGCGGAGCATTCCCGTATAGGTCATTCAGTGAAGGGAGTCCACGCCAGCAGTGGGCCTGCATTTGAAGGTGAGAGTGCGTAATGGTTAGCGGTGCTGCTAGCGTACTCAACTGCAAAAGTTCTTAAGGGGGTCTGTGGGTAACCTTCTCAATAAAATGATTCAAATTTTACGCCAGGCACAGGGCCACCCGTCCCTCTCTCCTACGGCTATGTACAATGCGGGGAAAGCTAAGGGCATGATACATGGTGATGGGGGACCCTACGTAGGTGAGGGAACCCGCTTACATGAGGTAACCTGCCTGTCCATTTACTCTCTCATTTCAATTTGATCACTTTTACATGACCATATGACAGATTATATGGACAGGCGGGTTACCCCACCTAAGCGGGTTACCTCACTTATCTGGGGTCCCCCACCTCCATGTAAACAGGTCTCAACTCTGCACTGGCTTAGAGATTCGAGTTATCGAGGGTTCGAGTTACTGAGGATAAAATTACAGTAAATGTATGAAGGAAATCCAGGGGAAATCAATTTTGGTTCGGGTTAGCGCGAGGTTCGAGTAAGCGAGGGTTCGAGGTATCGGGAGTCAACTGTATTTCAAACGTTATAAACAACAAAAGTGGTCTCTGAAAAACTGTTAGGCTAATACGTTTTTGGACGTTTTGAAAAACCACTAATGCAATCCATTTCCAAATCTTCTTAAAAGTTTGCCCATCAGCCTAGCCTCCCACGTAGGCGTTTTTGGGGGAGCTCGTGTTTCGTTCCTCCCCACAAACTTAAAAAATTTTAAGTCTCTTTTACTTCCAATTCTGAATTTCAGTTATTCGGAGTTTTGTTTTCTGTTTTTTCTGATTGACGATTCTCGCTTCGAATTTCTTACTTGTTTATTCTGATTCATGTACGTGATTAATTGCTGATGACATCACAGGTGGCCCAAGTATCTTCACCGTTGTGTAACGTTCAAAATATAAGAATTTGTATGAGAGAAAAAACAAATGTTTCTGTAACCCACGGATGTCAAAGAATTTTCAATAAAAATCGGCTAACCTTGCTTAAGAAGCAGCAAATCGGTTCCAATAAAACCCATTAAATGGCCATAAATCGGCTCGAAAATCACACAGGGAAGAAGAAACACTCAACTTAAGGACACTTTCTGGCCAACTGTGATGACATTTTAATTTCTTGTCTCATTGTGCGATTCCTCAGTAAGTGTTTTGCCTCGCACCTCACGTTTCATTTACAACTTCTAAATGGCGGCTGTCACGAATTTTCTTCAAAGACGGGTTTTCATGTTCAATCATTGGAGGGTTCATCTCTTTTCAGGTCGCAGGTTTTCCACCAAAATTCACGAAGAACTTACTTGTCGCCCGGCTACGTCAAACGACTTCGACAACGTCGTGAAATTATCAAGGGGAATTTTTAACGGTTACGACTGTATTCCTGTTGTATTCCATAAGGAAAATATAGCCATAATGCTATTGTTTGCAGGCAGAAGTCTTATCGGGCTGTGTGCAAGCTGCATTGTTGACGAAGGAAAAACTTTTGTCCGTCGCTTTGATCGCGTAATACCCAATCTTCGTGGTCAGGGTCTCCAACGAAAGATTGCCGATGCATTGGACGAACACGTACGGACAAACTTCCCGAACGTCTCCAGAGAGCGAGGGACAAGTTTCCTAGATCTCTCTAAAGTCATTCGTAGGAAAACGCCCCATCAAATTCTTGAGCGTGATGAATTGTCGTTTTTTGTGCAAGAGAAACCAACAGGAAACCTTGACAGATATTGCAATTTTCGCCGTGTTCTCGGTAAAGAGAAGGAATCTGATATTGAGTCGTGTACCAAAGAATATTTCTGCAACGTTATCCTGTCCTCATCAGTAAAAGAGAAGATAATTCCCAACAATAATGTCCTCGTATTCGACTGGTGCCCGTATGAGCCTCTCCCATCAAATGTCGACTTAATCCCAGGAGAAAAACATCACTTACACTTCTTCGTAGACAAATGTTCTTCTTCAGGCGGTCCAATATCTTTTAGCTACGGAATTCAAACACAGACAGTGATGGCAGAGAAATGGGAGGCCACAGTTTACACCAAGAGACTATAAAGGGGACAGAGAGGGCATCCCCCATATACACCCTATTCCACAGGTAATTCGTCTCGAGCTATTTTTAACACCACAGATCTCAAGGGGGATTAGACAACAGCCAATCACATAGCGCGAATGTGTTCCGCGTGGATGACCCACGCTGAGAACCACGCGTCCTTCACGAAATGACGCAGAACAAAATGGGGGAAGACGCGGAGAGCGATTTTGCTATTCCTCATTGTCGACGAAAACGACTACAGCGCCGCTGTCTCGGAGATTTCTGCGAAAGCTGTGTCAGCGAAACCGAAATTAAAAAAGAATCGCCCTTCCTCTCTTGTATAGAGCTAACAGTAGAGCAGGGAAATCCTTAACACACTGAATATTCTCTCAGGATCATTTAAAATTTACAGTTTGAAGAGAGCAATTTCTGGTTTGATGTTTATTTTTTTCAGTCTTTATAGCGATTATTCCTACCCACTTACTTTGTCAATTGTAGGCGAACCCTCCTAAAACTGAATTTCAAGGGACCATATTCAAGTTCAGAAAGAGAAATAAAATTTCGTCGTTGCTTATTTAAGTCCTCCATAAAACGCGAAATTAGGCATTTTCACGTCGTAGTCGTGCAAAAACGGGAAAGAAATGAACAAAAAAGTGTGTTGCACTTGCGAAGTTGTTGTTTTGCTAATTAAACCTATTGTTTTTTGAAGTTCTAGTTGTCGTCCGCGTCGTTGAATCTTAAACTCCCTGAATTGTACAAACGACCGGTTTCAATAGACCGGCGAAATTTCTCATTTTATTAAAGCACTGAGGTTACGACAACTTCGAGTTAAACTGATTTCAGGGGTTGTCAAAGAGTCCAGCGATTCCTTTTTCCCAGGTGAGCACCGACTCATTTCGCTTCAATATTCAGGAATGCTCTCGATCTTTTTACGCTTTCATTGCCTCTCGCCCGACATGTTTTGCACGGCGTTTGGTCATGCGAAACCTCCACGAAACATCCACGCCTCGCGCGAGGTAACTTTATCCCGATTCTAAAAATAACTCGAGACGAATTACCTATGGAATAGGGTGTATAGGGGATGCCCTCTCTGTCCCCTTTATAGTCTCTTGTTTACACTGATGACCCAGCTGTCTTTGAAGCTCATCTTTTGCATCAGTTCAAGCTTGCCCGTGATATCATCGAAGGCAAATTCACCTTCTTTTCAGTTCAAGATAGAATCATGACGCCATTTACCCGAAGGGTACTGCGGGAAATATTGCAGCTAAAAGAGGCCAATTTTCTCAACGGCGCGACGATGAAAGTATTTGAAAGACCTTTCATTCCGCGCTAATCCACCGTACCTAAAAAGATGGCGACTGGTACATTTACCCACAGTTCTTAGCGCATGGAAACCATAGAATTGCCCATAAAAACGCACAGAAAAGTTTTATAAACTTCAAACCTAGGATAGGCAATGTTGCTCTTACAGGGACGAATTTCGTCCCCCTCTCCCCCCCCCGCCCCAAATATGACTTTGTGTGTAATTGGCCCTGTTAGGTTCGAAAGGAATTGTGGTAAAATGTACAGCCGCCATCTTTTCCGTACGGCGGATTACAAAGCTTGATCATCATCATCATTTTATGGTTATTATTATTATTATCATCATTTTT
>NC_133213.1:892532-930032 GCF_958299795.1 Porites lutea
CGACGGAGAGAAAGACGCTTTGGGATTTGGACATAAACTACTTTGGTTTCTTCACACAATCTCTGCTACTGGAGGTTTGTGGGTGACCGTGGGGTACTGGGGCGTACTTTTCGAGGATGGGAAAGTTGACGCCAATAACCTCACAAAGGAAGTGTTTAGTTCTGTGTTTATGTTAATGGACACGTGTCTCAGCTTGATTCCAGTGCGTGTTGTTCATTTTGTGCATGCGCTCCTGTACCTTGCTGTGTATCTTCTTTTCTCCGTGGTTTATTGGAAGCTGGGCGGAACCAACATCGAAGGAAAACCTTACATCTACAAAGTCCTGAATTACGACGACTTCAAAGCCATTACTGGAGTTGTTTTAGTGGTTCTACTGATAGTGGGTGTACCTCTATTGCATCTATTTGTGTTCGGCATCACGAAGTTTCGAGATTATCTTCATACAAAGTATCATGAGAGAAAAAAGCCATATAGGGGCATATACAGGATGATATCGATTATGGGAGACAATTGAATAACGCTAAAAGGATATTGAAATACTATACTACGAATAGTCCCCCATTTTTCCTCAGGGATAGTAGGGCGAGCGAAAAGCGAGCGCGTGTGAAAATCACCCCAGGCGAGAAAAGGCGACACGCGGCGAGGAGAGAGAAAAGCCGCGTGTCGCCTTTTCTCGCCTGGGGTGATTTTCACGCCCGCTCGCCTTTCGCTCGCTCTACTATCCCTGAGGAAAAATGGGGGACTACTCGTAGTCTATTGAAATACAGGAGACCCTGAGGAGGCTTAGTGTGTGCCATTTTGTGAATTCAAAATGAAATCACGTTGGTACTAGTAATAGAATTATTGAACCTTCTTCGCAGGCAAATCTTTCAGCCAAAAATACAAACGAAGAGAGCTTGATCGTCGGAGATCTCCGCTCAGGCTAGCAGTGTCTACCTTACCTCGTGTTTCTGGCCACGCCCTTTCCTCCGATGCATGACTCATCCCTGTCTTTTTCTGCAGATCTCTTTTTTCACACCCGCTTTTCCTCCCTGCAAGTTATGGTAGAAAGTTGTTTGACTGCGAAGGAATCAGCGACCAAGACAGAGAGCTTGTGATATTAATCAATGAAATAAGAAACGTACATACAGCTCATTTCTGAAACATTACTCAGTGATTCCAACCAACAGTGCTGCTTTTTGTTTATCTAGATGAAACACTCCCATTTTTTGTCTGTTTGTTGTTGTTCTTGAAATTGTAAATATACGGAAATGGTGACATTGGATTATTAGTATAGGTAATAGCATGATTTGTAGTGATATTTGGCATAAATACCACGAGTGATATTTCGAAATTGTTATACGTAATTTCACGAGCCGTTAGGCGAATGAAATTTGAGACAATTTTGAAATATCACGAGTAGTATTCATGCCAAATATCACGTACAAATAATGTCATTATTTGTTTTGTACTATTACCCACCAAAGGTTTGTAATTTTCACATGTAGGTATTTCAAATTAAGCTGAAATACCACTGCTCTAAGCCAATCAAATTGCAGAAATTTCTCATGTAGTAGTATAACTTATCTAATTAAAACACAACTTAAAAACTGAATCTTGACAAAGCTCTTATTTAGTTGTATGTTCCAGATTAAGGTAGAGCCGTGCACGTGTTCCAAACCGGTGCTTGGAGTTAAGCCAAAAGCTTTCGCGCCACTTTCTCGACCAATTAAAAGTCAAACCAAGACCAATCGCCCAGCCTAGTCCCTAGGCGTTATCTCTTTATCCATTTCATTGAAGGAAAAATTAGATTTAACGTTATTTAGCGTTCGAAGATCTCAGTATTTTATTTCTCGTACAAAGTCTCTTATTTTCAACGGTCGCCTGTAACGCGACACCGGCGCGTCCAGCAGAAAGGTCGCGCGTCACCTATAGTAAGTTCAACTTTACACTCTTTCCTCGTACCGTGAGTTTGGGCTACCTGTGCTTTCGACAATACTTTCTCTCTTTCTGCCCACCATTACTATGAATAAAGTCAAATGTCAAAGCGAAAGAACGCTTGTTGAACGTGAAGTCGGGCTAGCTACAGTTCTAGGGATTATTATAAATTAATACGGTGGACGGTCAGATCATATTCAGGAGACTAATGAACGCTCCGAGTCAAACATTAATCTGTAATCCAGAAATCGAGTGAAGCGAACTGCTCTCTGTCTCCTTTTGGCCTTTCCGCGTGTCTTCGCGCCTTCCTTATTTGTGTGAGTGTGTCCGTTTGATCGTGAAAAAATGCTAAAACGGTAGGAAGGGAAAAAAAAAAGAACAAAAGACACACACTCAATTGCCAGGATTCGAACTCGCCCTTCTCCGTCGGCTGTTAGCTTCGCGTGCCGGAAACTTAACCAAGCAGCTAAGGAAACAAAATACAAGATCCGTTTTCATCTCCTAATAGGCTCATCATTTGACGACGGGAAAGCGCGCGGTAAGGACTAACTCGACTTCCGGTGCCCAATTTGCCGCTGTGCCATTGGTCAAGCCAGTTGTTTGATTTGCGCGCGCTGTCGTCAACTGACGTTCCCGTTCTGTTGCTTGTCAAGATCACGTAACCCACCGTCTGAAAAAGAAACACTTCTCACGCGGTTGCAAATACAAATATAGGTAAAAGGAAACTGTAAAATGACTTATGAATCGTGACGTTTTTATTTGTTATCTGATTTTTTATCTATTGTGTACATTTATCTATTTTGTAGTTAGCGTCTAGTTTTAATGTCAATTTCTTGCGATTATTTTTACTTTTTAGTTCTATCTAATTTTTTGTAAACAGCGCCTTTGAATCTTGTAGAAAAGGCGCTATATAAATGGATTATTATTATTATTATTATTATTATTATTATTATTAATCGTTCAAACATCTTTTGCAGAAAAAATTAATTAGGTAGAAGGGAGCGTGACCTTCTAAAACATCTTTTCTTCAATGGCCGACTTTCGTGCTGTAGTATCGGTGCTGCCATGCAGCCCGACTAATAAAGGCAAGAAGAATCTTTGTGGCTGTGCGGAAAAGGCTAATCGACAATGAGCCTTCGTGGCTTTTTGATTCTCATCGTATGTCAACATTAAAACAGCGGCTGCGTTTGCAAGTTGATTGGTGTCAAAAAAGGGACGCATTTTTCAGTTTAATTTATTTCTTTGCTTTCCTTTATAGACGCGCGAGTTACTAGAGACTGCCTCCTGCACACGAACTAATGATATCATTCGTAAGAAATTGATCAAGAAGAACTCTAAAATACCGTCACATCTGGACATGATGCAGTTTGCGGTGATGTAATTATTTCTTCGCTGCATTACAAATCACATTTAGTCTTGCTTGTCTAAGCATCGAGACTCATAAATTGTCTCCCGGCCATGTACTAGGCCCGGGGGGGGGGGGGTACTTGATATATCCCTTGGTTGGGAGGTGCGGCGCGGCCCCTCATACCCTGACCCTGTTTAAGACAAATATCGCTGATTTTCCTACCCTGTTTAAGACAAAATTCCGATTTTTGATACCCTGTTTAAGTCAACGGAAGTCAATATTAATTAACATTAGAGCTTGTAAAAATTTTGCTGTTTATCGTCCAAGAAAAGATACCCTGTTTAAGACAAAAATTGATAAATCGATACCCTGATTAAGACAAAAAATGATAAATTCGATACCCTGTTTAAGACAGAAATCCCGAAAAACCTACCCTGGCTGGCCGCACGTCCCCATTAAGCCCTTATAAAGGAGTACCCCCCCCCCCCCCCGGGGTACTAGGTGCTTCCATGGATAATAGAAAGACTGGATAGGAACCTGGCTGACGTTATTATCCATGGTGCTTCAGGACCTTTAAAGCAAAACTTTGCGTTACTCCAAATTTGGCCCACAAATTTGGCCCAATTATGTGGCTAGTTGCAGTCCCCGGTTGGTTATTTACGTAACGTCGCGTTACAGCTCTTGACCGAGCCGAGAACGCCTAGGGACTAGGCTGCCAATCGCCACTTGCTCCATGCGCCTTTTTTTGAGCTTGCCTCACATTTGTTTTTAATTTAAATCTGATTGGTTCACTAAATTTCTATGCGAATTGTGAGTTTTTGTTTGTTTGTTGTTTGTTTGCCTTACCGGTGACAATAGTAATTTGTTTCGAATAAACTCTATGAAACAAAGGACGAAGATTAAGGCAGTTTCGACGAGAACCAAACAGTTTACTGCAAATCATTGTTGAAAGTTTCTGATGTGGGCATCTTGCATGGTATCAGCCTTTTTCCTTTCACTTACTTAATTGAAAACCATTCTATTAACTCAAACAGCCCTTATGAAAGAAGACAATGGCTGGCTATAACATCCATGTTGGGCACGGTAATTTCAAACAAATATTAAACGCCAAAAAACAAAACGAGTGAATGACTTCTGCAGCGTTAATTAACGAATTACTTATAGTGTCCGAAAAATATTTAATCCGGCGGAAAACTTTCCAACTGAGTTTTATGAAAATCTTACTTTGTTAATCGATTTATTAAATTGTTTTTCGTAAACTTTGGTGTTATTTACGTGCTCACAGTGCGCTCAGAATAAAGACAAAAGAACCAATTTAAAATACCGCATTGGCTGATATGTTTTTCTCAGTTTAACATAGAGTCCATTAAAAGAAAGCCATAAAAGAGATAGTAAGATATAGATTTATTTACAGTAAAATACACGCTGTAAAAAGTAAATTTTTTCTTCCAGGTGTATGCAATGTTTACGACTCTGTTTACGATCAAAATCTTGAAGGGTTAATCCAGTTTTCAACGATTAGGTGCTAATTAAAAGAACTTAAAGCTACGCATAAGATCCTTCCTATAGCTCAAACCTTATTTAAACGGCTTAAGTTTATACCTTTTTTGCTGTTCAACTAAATCGAAACGATGTCCTTTGTACTTTTTAATTAGTTCCTCTATCGAAGTAAAGGAAAGAGTGCTTGCACCGATCGGTTTGTTATGAGCAGCCTTTGGCTTTGATGTGCAAATTGCTGGTAGCGAAGTCCATTTATCATTGTTTGCAGAAGAATCATCAAGATGGCAAGATGGCTCGCCATTAATATCTTTGTTACGCTGATTTAGTGAGCTTTCGTGCAGTCTAAAAACGGTCCTACGTTTCAAAAAATCAGTGTATTTGTTGCCCACCTCGTTGGTCTTTACTGCAATTTTTGTTTTTTTTACGTGTGGTTTCTGGGACTGGCATGTCGTACAATTATAACAGTACAAAATGTCCACATTACGCTGTGCTGCGTTTAATAAACTGTCTTCGAGCGATCTTTCCTGCCTTGCAGTACTTTTCTCCGGTGTCCAAAATGGTGAATAAAATGTTTTTGGAGGTACGCAGCGTTTAAAAGTAGACGTTTTGACGCAAAATGCTTCAGAATCGTTGCAAACCTTTTTGACATTTGTCTTCTTCAATATATTACTTGTTACTTGCGATTCAAAATCTCTTTTAGACGTTTTTTGCCCTTGTTGTGAAGGTAATTTTATCTTGTCCAAGAATACTGTTTTTTCATGACTGGGATAACTCCTAGCAATTTTTTGTGAATTATTCACGTTAGGGCTTTCGTCTTGGACTGGCGATAAACTCGTGTTGATTTTGTAATCGTCTTGAATGTCAAGTTTTTCGCCACTTATCTCATGATTGGTCTGTGATAACGAATTATTTTCGTCTTCGTTTTCTCGGATATATTGTGTTCCGTCTCCCGCGTTTTTAGACAAGGGTCTCATGGCCTCCGTTCTTCCATTCGTGACTTCGTTTGTAACACCATCGAAACACTCGGATACGGAAATGTAATCTTGAATCGATGAATCACCGTTGTTATTGTTAGATGTTATAACCTGCTTGTTTCCACATGATTCCTCATTAATTGTTCTTTTATGGTCGTTGTTATGTTCAAATCCCTCGATTTCATTTCGTCCCCCTAAAGTCGTGCGTTCGGTTATCAAAGTCTGATCCTGTTCAGAAGCTGTCGCCGGTACTTCTTTTGTGTGGCTCCCAGCTATCGAAAAATCTCCTTCAAAACTGTCAATAAAGTCGAAACTAATATCTTCGTCTTCGAATACGTTGACAGGTTGCCCTAGAAAATCTTCTCCTTCCGCGTAAAGCAACGGGCTCGAGCACAGCGAACCCAAATCATAAGTAGGACTGTTCATTCTATAAAAGTTCGATTTCAATCTCCATACGTAATTTTTTTTGTACAAACCTTTATAAAGCCCTAAAACAAAACACAATTGTTTTCGCAAATTAAAAACTGCGTCAGCTGTACTGGTCACCATGGCAACAAAAGGCAATAATTCTATTTTTCTATTATTTCACCCATAACAATGGGACTAAACATGCGATTGGTTTGAAAGGTTTACTCAGATGCGGCTATTTACTCAGTTTGAAGTTAAGTCTGCCAACTTTGACATTTGTTTTATTTTTTACTGTTATTAAATAGTAGGTTTTGTAACATCGAACATAGATTTTTTTTTTCGCAAGTTTTCGCCACTGACGTTTGGATAAACACTATACAAAATAGTGACAATTTTAAACTGTCCCCATACATTTATCAATAATTAATATCTGCCACCGCGATTAATTATGTACAATTTTAAAAGTCGCATACTATGAGCTTGAATGGAGAGCTTTTGTTGCTTGGTGTGTAACGAATGGTTTGATACTACGGTTATCGTTTATTGGGGCTATATGGGTCAAGACAAGTAACTTAATCCTTGGAAAGTTTCTTTTGTAAAGAGGGACAAAAATGGCCGGGTATAAAGCTACGGATTTCAGACCAAATTAAGTTGTAATTGCCAATGAATTGGGAAAGGCTGCCACCTGTAATGAATTAATCAACTTTTTCCGGCGAAAATAATTTGATAAGATCATTTTTTTTTCCTTTTCTTGTGCCAGTCTGGCGGGGCAAAAAAAAAACGCTAGGGACATAATTCAAAAAAGACAGTCACACGGAAGGAGAGTGGATCAAATGTGAAAAGTAAAAGTTAAAAAAAAGGAAAAGTAAAAAAGGAGATGTCTTTCTCGTACCCAGGGTTCTCTCCTACCCGTCCTTACGGAGCGACGGACAGGAGAGAGAACCTGAGAACGAGGTTGAGAAGATTTGAGGAAAGAAACTGCGCAAAATTGAAACAAACTAACAAAAAAAAGACAACTGAACTATTATAAAAACAAAGACATGTTTAGAACAAGACTTAATGCAAGGCTGGCAATACGGTAAAGGGCTGTTTTATTTGAGGCCAGTATTTCGGCTATCATGTTATCCATTGTTTTCATGTTTAGTTTATTATTAACCCCTCATGTAAGTTTAAATTCAAATTTCAGGAGCCGTTATAGCAGGGGCACCCAACGAGAATTTAGTTCAAAACCACTTAAACATAGCATTGTTAAACGTATTTTAGTATTTAAACGGTAGATATAGGCATATTTTTATCCCCTAAAAATTTTTCATCTGTTCGGATTTCCTAGCTGAAAGTCTAGTGATCCGAAAATTATAGGGATCAAAACTTACCTTTTGGAAAGTTTTGGCCAGAGAAAAGGCTCCCAAAAATTCTAGGTGACCTTTTCAGGGTAAAAATCCGTTAAAAAATGGGCAATGATAGTAGTTTTTAGATGTTCCAAAATCCTAGGAGAGGCAGGCAAGCAAAAAATTTTACGACAAATGTTCCGAAAATTCTACTCTCAAATCGTCTTCCGAACAGATATTTTCCGAAAATTGTCGTTGGGTGCCCCTGTTATAGCATTCCCTTTCAGTGTAGCTCTGGCACTAAGGAAGGCTACTGATTTTGTCAGCCGAAATATTGGCCTCAAATAAATCAGCCCTTTGTTGTATTGCCAGCCTTGAATTCAGTTTTGTTTTCATTCCCACTTAAAGTGACGTCTGAAAGAAGAGAAAAGAAAGAAAGAGAAGAAAGAACCAGTTGGTTTTATTTACGCATTGAGTGGACCTCTGCATTCAAAGGTTTTCAAAGATACGTTTAATAACAACTTGAGCATATTTTTTTGCTTGGATATTGGATCGTGTCGACTAAATGAAACTATTGCTATTTTTTAACTAGAAAAATACATTATGGTTTTTTCTTTTAGGCGCGTGTTTTCTTTATCTCGTTAGATCTATATTGTTCATATATCAGTTCCATGGATTGCACTCAATGCGCACATAACGTATGAAAACCAAATTTACCCAACAGTTAGCCATTATAGCGTGAGCTTGGGAACTAGGCTACATTAGCAGCCGCTGTTCGGGAAATGAGCCCGAGCTCAACCTATATGCTATACTTAATCTGGTTGTGAATTTCACCCAGTTTGTATCAGACTGATCAGTCTCGGATTTATCTGACTGCTTTCTACGTAAACAGTCGTTTATATACCAGGAAAAGGAAGGGCCTCGTGCAAACACGCCAAAGAACAAGCAAATCGGATCCTTACCATGCTTTATACGGCGAAGATATTCAGGCCATGATAAACTAAAAATATATATTTATATCTGACTTTCTGAGCCAAATATTTGATCTAAAACACAAACCGTCTTGGGGGGGGGGGGGGAGGGGGGCGCTCAATAGCCTGCGTGACACGTGACATGTGAATGATACACGAATTGAGAAAACGAGACAGGAAGAGTTCCCAACCGCACCTCCCACCCCCCTCCTCGTTTACGCGGGACACAACATGTTTAGTCATACTTTGTGTGAACATAGCCTTGATTTTGTAATCAGTAGGATTAAACGAAGTCGCTTTGCTTCTTGTGAATGTAATCTCTCAACTTCACAAAGCCAAACAACAGGATCTGTAAAACAGGTTGAACCACGAGGAGGAAGAAGCCGACCAGGCAGCCAGTGGAAGGATCATAGTTGTCATAATCCAGTAGTTTGTAGATATAGCGCTCACCCTGGATGTTCGTACCGCCCAGAACCCAGTAAACGACAGTAAAACCTAAGTATATGATGATATATAGCAGCGGATAAATGAAATGGAAGAGGCGTACTGGGATCGAGCTCAGGAATGTGTCAATCAACATAAACACTGAGTTTAGCGCATGCTTGGTAATATTGTTGGCATCAACTGGCTCGTCTTCTTCGAACAACACTGTCCAATACCCCGCTGTAACCAGCAAGCCACCATTGGCACTGATGATGTAAAGCAACCACAGGAATTTGTGCTGAAACCGCAGAACATCTTCTTTGCGGGCCTCGTCTCTTGCGGTGTTTCCATCATTGAGCTTGTCGTTACCAGATTCCATCTCGATCTCGGTGTTTGTTCCTTCCTTACCGGGAGAGCTGGGACTGGTTTCCCGTCGTGACCTCCTGTATTTGCAGTAGAACGCACTAGAGGTCAGGCCCGTTGCAAGCAGGAAATACAAATTTAAGATCGTGAATGTCCAATTGGTCAGGAAAATGAACAACTTGGCTCTGTAAAGCCAAATGTTGTAGATAAGCCAGGCGAGATTGTAGCCGGTAACTATTAGGCGGTAGCCCAAGAACAGAGGGAGAGAAAGCCACTAAAGGAGAGAAAAAAAAAAAGAAATTGACACATGTAAATTAATCGATCAATCATTTGCTCACCCAATAAATCAGTAAATGAAATGGATTGCGTTGTGGAAGGACGGAAAGAGTTCTTCACTACAATATCAACACGATAGATAGACACTAGGGGAAGAATGCCCAAACGTGCAAAAGTTAGACTGTAATTTTTGAGAAGTGTAATTGTTTTATTTTCACAAAATTCACCCTCCTGCTTCGAATTTCTTCCTTTACTTTACTGCACTCGTTTTGTGAATCCCTGTTACGTTAGTATCCGGTTACTATAAACTCTCTATACTACAGCAAGTATACTTGGTGTCTAAACGCACACACTTCTGTCTTTTATCAGCCAAACGAGAATTTGTTTATCCGGCGGATTCATTTTTCAAGGTATAGGAAATTATAGAAAAGCCCACAACATTGAGCTTTTCTTTAATCATAAAATTTTTCTTGAGTGAGGCCCGATCAAATAACTTAGAGCCGTTCACCCGGATCAACATTGTACTTCAGATTAAAGAAGAAAAGGGCTCGCAATTTTGCAACTAGTTTAAATTTTCCATTTGCAACAAACGCTTAACTCAACCACCTACCGCGGACAACACAAAGGGCAGATCGGAGCAGATGGTGCATGAAAACATAAACTAATATATTTTTGGTGGAGGGTTTTAGAGGGGGTTCTTGTTTTTCATCTGAAGGTTTTAAGTTGTAGTAAGCTGTTGTCTTATACTTGTTTCGAAACCAAACGTTCTTGAGCAATACTTACAGACTTTCTTTGAATACCTTTTATAAGTTTATTTTGCAAGTGATTTCATATGATACCTGTTCAGATCTATGTAAAAATATTTATGTTTTGATGACAGGATGTACCATTTTTTCGGTTACTAAAAATGTGCCTTTACTACAACAAAAACCTTATTGCAGCAAAACAAAGGCAAAAGGTGAAATGGATTAAATTCCCACCTAAAATTACTACATAGCTTAGTCCGTACCCGGTATAAATGGAGCAAGGAAAACAATCTTTCTACAAATAATGAAAGACATGCATCTTTATTACTGACAGTTACGTAACTGGGCTCTAACAAAAATCATCACTAAAGGCGGGCTCTTTGTGGCAAATTCTTTTTTTTTCCTTCAGATTTTTATCGAGTTCCGTTGTCGGCTTTAACTTAAGATCTGAAAATTAGCTCAGAACAAATTCAAGTAAAAGTAATTGACTAGGAAAATTATGATTTATATCCCTTGCGGCCGTGCTTTGTCACTACGATTTGGCACATTAAAACACTGGCCAGAGCAAGCCTTTCTTTAATACAATAAGGTTTTGAAGAACTAGCTTGGTGTTGCAACTCCTTTTGATCGTATATTGCATAATTTCGGCTACGAAGGGAACCTGATTTATCAGATAGCTGTGCATTACCTAGCGGTGTAAACAGATTCCCGAACCGTAAAAGCGAAAATATCCAGTTTGACGAGTGTGTTGTCAAGAATTAAATTCAGCGTCGCGTATTAGTGTTATTTGGTTAGGTTACAAATTAGTGATTGTCATCTTAGAAGAAACACTTAAATTTCAAGTGTTCCGATGTAACGATAATGACTCACCCGCGAATGTGTGAAATCTTGCAAAAAAGGATGCCATAGTTTGAAATTTCTCAAGCGAAATTCATCTCGACACATTGCTGGAACTTTTGATTTTTCTCCGGTTGTCGATATCTACACAGACTCGGTGTATTTTTCACTTTGGAACTTGACAGTAAGGAGTATTTACACTGATCAATTGAAAACAATTAATTAACAATGTAGAAGTTTCCATGATCAGTTGTTGTTTATTTTTAGAACGGTATCTAGGCGCAAATGTCACGCACGTTTGTAACCCTTTTAAAAAATTATATAGCTTTTTTTCTTTGCCTAAATAATAAAGCAAGAAATAAAGTGGTAGCAGGGATCACAAAGAGTAAGTGTCAGATAATTTTCTTGCAAATCGTAAAAAAGATTCTGCAGGTAGAGGCTTGGTCGCTAAGGGGCTTAGTCCATGAAGGACTGGGACCGAATACAATCCAAGATGGTGGGCTTTTACACGTGGTTTTGTTTTGCATTTTTGATCTTAGATATTTTTCTATTTTCAACCATTATTTAACTGTTTTTCTTCGTTTATCAACAGCTTAGAAGACAGGCTAGACTAAGGAGAGAGTATATCTATCGAAAATCGGTGGAAGAAAAGGAAAGATCCACCTATGAGCGAAAAAAAAAGTTGAAGATAGCACTTGAAGGTTAGCTTCATTTTTCCTTTGGTTTTTCTATTGATGCAGTTTACTTTAAATAAATTTGATCATTTTCAAGGAAGGTAATGACTTTTGATGTCCATAAGGTGACTGTTCATCATCCTTTCGCATGTCTTGAACAACAGTGTCATGAAATGTGCCGTGTCCAAATCCACCATGTTGTAGTATACACTACTACATGAGCGGATGAAATGTCTTTGCTTTCAGTGCTTTGTCGACCGTGAGTTGACTTTCCGCTTTAAACAGATCCGGTAAGATTTCCGTATAACCCCATAAATTCATTATTCCCGCAGGAATATATCACAAAATGAGTCATTTGACTGGCCAAGGCATTTGTCTTGTTTAACTTCTTTTTTAATGTAGCAAAAGCCTGAAAGAGGTTCAAAGTATTGCACTTGAGAGATATCTTTTGCAAGGCCTGCTCGCAAAGTAAAGTAGTCGCAAACAGAAGTGTGTTTATGCAGTTGAACCCCATGTAAGGTGGTTTGTTAACAAGCTTCACAATTTATAGTGTTTTTAATCTGTTTTATTAGAGGGTAAGCCAATTCCAACAGAGCTAAGGAAGGATGAAGCAGAACTTAGAAAGGCTATAGAATTCGATGATGAGAAACATGAGCGTAAGTATATTAAGCAGAAAATTTAATAGGTTCTTTACTCAGTCTTTTGAGAGGAGAGCGGGGGTAAGCTCATACCTTTCTTCTTGTGTGTTAGGGGAGTTTTCTTAGAGCAAGCTTTATCAAGCTAATTAACTAAATCAAGGGTTTATCCTAGAGGATTTCTGGATGATCTGTGATTGTCCAGTTTGTGGAGAATAAGCGATTTTCTTTAACTTCTCAGTTAATTTTGGCTCTTCAGTATGCCCCCTTATAACTTCCTGGCTGAAAACCCAAACTTACAGAAATAGTCACAGCCACAGTGCTGTCAGGCTGCCCAGGCCACTGTAAAGGCAAAACCTCTAAACTGAAACAGCCTCCTTTTACCTTCTTTAGAGGTAGGAAACCATCAAGATGATGAGTATGCATGGGCTGGAGTTCAAGACCCCAAAATTATGATAACAACTTCTCATAACCCGAGCTCAAGACTGAAACAGTTTGCCAAGGTAAACAAGTATTAGTATTGTGTAATTTATGTCTGTGGGAGAAGTACTATATAATTTGTAGACCAAATATGGCGACCCTGAACAACAGAAATGAAATGAATTTCTTCTCAATAACGTGATTATTTCAGCTTGTAAGACGCATTTTATTTTTATTTTTTTATTTTATTTTATTTTTTCTTTTTCAGTGGTTTACTGAAAATTGTTTATCCATTGCTATGCAACCCAGCCTATTATGAATAGCTACCGTTTTTTTCAAAATCACTATAAAACACCATGTATTGTTTCTTTTTGGCAGTTGCCTGATGATTGCTTCTCATGAAGCATGAAACTCTGAGTAGCAAGTAA
The DNA here is from genome assembly GCF_958299795.1 of Porites lutea. NCBI lineage: Eukaryota > Metazoa > Cnidaria > Anthozoa > Scleractinia > Poritidae > Porites > Porites lutea. The sequence continues at coordinate 905,781 of NC_133213.1, forward strand.
ATGTTTTTGACCTAGTTCAAGTCTACGTATCTATTCAAAGCTCTGGTAAACCCATTGAGCACTTTTTAGTTGATGATCAATTTGAATTTGTTCATTTCTTTTTAATACACATGTTAAATATGTTTGAAATTTTCTGACACTGTGTTCTCATGATTTTCTGCTTTTTCCCTAAGGAGTTACGGTTGATATTTCCCAACAGTCAACGCTTAAACCGTGGTAACTATGTGTTGAGTCAGTTGGTGCAAGCCTGCAGAGCCAATGAAGTTACAGACTTGATACTTGTTCATGAACACAGAGGGGAACCTGGTAGGTTGACTGATTGGCCAATCAAGGAGTTTGTCAACATTTTTATTTATTTGGAAGGACATAAAAGTCATGCCTAACCAAGTAACTGTTCTAGTCAGAAAAACCAGAAAGATTTTTGAGCTTACAGTCATTTTGATGGCCTATATATTTGTATGTACAAGTCAAATTTACAGCTTTAAAATGATAGTCTTTCGTTTTTTATCTGTTTGGTCATATACGTAATCACAGGTACGATTTTGTTAGACATTGTCCAATGGCCAATTCATTGTAGCATTGGTCAAAATTATGTAGGACAAAAATAAATTTTGTGTGTGGGCTTCATAAAAGGAGTTTTAGGTATTTTAATTATAATGCCCTTTAGTGCACTGTAGCGAACATAACTACCAGTAAATGATTGCAGCTAATTGCATCGTTTGTTGTTTCAACTCTCTTTAGATGGTCTTGTAGTATCTCATCTTCCATTTGGTCCAACGGCTTATTTTACGTTGTCCAACACGGTAATGAGGCATGATATTCCTAACATCGGCACTATGTCTGAAGTATATCCTCACCTTATATTCCACAATTTCAATTCAAAGCTTGGAGAAAGGGTGAGATTTTACATGTGTATAAGACACATCACTTAATGTTGACTTAATTCAATTTTTTGTTTTGCAGTAGCTGTGCTTGCCTCTGTTACTATTTTTAAAGGTTACGCTGGCTTGTATTACACGATGCAATAACTTTTTTCTCTTCTATTTTGCAAACAGGTAAAAAGCATTCTTAAATATTTATATCCAGTTCCTAAAGAAGACAGCAGAAGGGTGATCACATTTGCAAACCAAGATGACTACATTTCATTTAGGTGAAGTAATAAATTAATTGCCCCTTACAGTTGTGATTTTCAAAATAGATAGGTGTACATTGTTGTACACATCATGGCAGTTTGGAAATCCAGGGCTTATTAGTTACTGACTAATTCTAACTTTTGAATCTGTGGACAAAATCATAAAGTGTAACCGTTCAAATGAAATCTTTTTGGTATTACTTTCACATCATGTGGTACTATTAGAACTGTCGAATGGTAATATTCCAACTTTTTAATCCATAAACAAAACCCTATGGTGTTACTATTATTTTAAATGAAACTGCTTTGGTAGAAATTTTATGTAGTGCTATTTTATTTCTCAGCATTTTACAAAATATAAAATTTTTAGGTGTTATTTTTGGGGGGTGGTCATCAGGGGTAAAAAGGTTCATAATTAGTGTCATTAAAAATAAATAGTGGATTTTTTTCTTTTCAGACATCACACATACAAAAAGGTAGATGGACAAGTGGAATTATCAGAAGTAGGACCAAGATTTGAAATGAAAGGTATGTTATAGGGTTGTCACAGTGCTGTTTGTGGTGTCTGGATTAAAAACAATCTTAAATCTTGAAAGTGATAAGCTTTACAATAAGTCATGTTAAACATAAGTAAATGTATAGCACTGTTTTGTCTTTAATTTTTCATCAGTTTATGAGATCAAGCTGGGAACTGTGGATCAAACCGAGGCTGACACTGAATGGAGACTAAGACCCTACATGAACACTGCTAAGAAAAGAAAAACTTTGAGTAGCCAGTAAAATGTTATGTTATCTTCATTAAGTTCATTCTAGACAAGTTTTGCAAAGTAGCTGCGGAATAGCCTGAATTGCTAGAAGGTGATGCAGATATTTTTAAGAACAGAGAAAGGTCTGAGAGATTCACGCTTTTCCACGCACTTATAAACTGCGAAAACACCTTTTCATTGCATTTTCTTGACAAAAGGGGTTGCTGTCTAGTGAAGGGATCGCAAGAGAAAACAGCCATCTTTTTTAAACGCGTGTATGGTCATCGAACATGTCATCGCCTGTTTATGCTGCCTCAGGGGAAATTAACAAGATCTCAGTTTTCCCAAAAGAGTAGTCTTTGTTTTTCTTTTTGCTATTTTATATTTTGTTGATGTTCAGTAAATCTTTACATGTTAATGCGCCCTTTGCTGAGTACTTACGGTCACATGGTAGAAAAAATACCTTTCTGGATGGCAAGCGACGCAGTGAGACCTTGAAAAGAAAAGAAATTAGCTTTTTGAAAGATGTCATCTCTTTGTATTCTTTGTCCCACTGCGTCGTTTGCCATCCAGTACTTCAGGAGATAAACTTGATGTCGTGAAATATTTTATATCATCCCGATCTTACGGTCAAGGGAGGGTTAGACAGACAGCCTCAAACAAGTTGTTGTTCCCTGGACTGTCACTGAGAGAAGTGACGATTCCTTGACAACTCTTAACAATTACTGTAGAGTGTAGAATATATCGGCATTTAATTGTCAAAGATTTTCCCACGGCACGTGTTATTTTAGATGGTTTTTAACTGATCTTATTGGTTGGCTGGTCAAACTAACGTCAATGAAACATGCCGAGCACAATGAACTGCTTTATGTAGCAACGAATTGAGCAAGCACACTAGACTCAGAAAGTCCCAGTGAATTATTTTTGCACAAGCTGCCAGAGCACTTCAGGAAATTTTATATTTCATGTGCAACTTGAAAAAACCGGAGATAAAACGAACGCCACGAAAGCAAACTGTTTTGCACTCTTATGTCACAGTTTTGCACAGGGATACCAAAAAGGAACAGTTGTAACACGCCATTTCCCAACAGACTTTAGCTCATGCTTTTGTCAGCCAATGAAAGAATGAGGTCAAGAAAAAAAGGGCTAAACATAAATAAGGGGAAAGGCTTTGCACCAAAACATTAGGCTAAAAATCGGTTTTCTACTCTTGTGCTTTTTATGGTTTTCTTTTGCTTTTGTTTTCAGTTTTTTTTCCGACAGCTCAAATAGGAACTGAACCATTTCCATATTATCAGTTATTTTTGCTCAGAATTGGGAATAAAGTATAAATCGGAAATTGAAAACAAACAAGCAAATGTGGTTGTCAATGTTTTAAGGCGTTTTTTCGTTTGTTGAATTAACGCAATTTTAATTCTTACCTGATCTCGAGAAGTCCACTCGGAAAACTAAACTTTCCTGCATCATGTTTCATGAACAAAATTTACTTTGAGTTTTAGGAGGGTCTTTAAAATGCCCACTTTTGTGCAGCCAGTAAAACTAGTAACCAAATGAAGGAAAGACTTTTAAAGCAATGCAAATAATTTAAAAAAGAAACTCCTTATCCCCCATCTTTTAAAATAAAAGGAAAGAAAACTATCGTTGATGTAGATAACAGCTGTATAAATAATTTTGAAACATTTTTTTGAATCCTCTTAGGATAATTTAGTATCTTCTTTTGTTTTTATAAAGTAGTCAATTCTACATGGGTACAGGTTGAATTTCACCTCATTATTTACACAACTGCTACGGTTACCTCTTGACGGTTACAATTATCCGGTCGGCAATTATTTCACTACATAAGCCTCTCTAACTTAGTTCAAAAACTTTTGCCATAATGTCAAAAACCGGTTTCTCCCGAGCAAACAATGAAGCTACAAGGAAATGTTAAGTACAGGAACTTTTCTTTGTCTTCGTGCCCTTTGTCTGTGGAAACGAAAGGAGGATAACTAACGAATATAGATATTTCCGTGTGGATCTGCTACATTTTTCAGGTGCTTTGCTCTGTTCTTTCCACAAGGATCATGGGTAGGCCAGTTATTCCTTGTGAAGCCATCAAAGTAGTAGTAGGTGCTGTTCCAGTAACCGGTGCTGTAAAACATTGGTCCATAGCCTTTACTGGAAGCAAATTTACCAGGAGCCAACGTCATGTTGCACGTGTCAGTCACGCGTTTAACAATCTGGCAGCTCATACTTCCGTCTTGCCAATTTACCAAACTTCCGGTTCCAGGCTCACACACAAGCCAGTTGTTTATATTGCTCTTGATAAGGACTCGGCTGCCGAGTTTTTTCCACTCCGAAAAGTTGACAGCATTGAAGTCTGTTTCATTTAATGGAGGCGTCGTTGAGATGGGTACGTCGACATTTGATTTGACTGACCAGCTTGGTCTTGGAGTAATCGCGTTTGATTTACTTGTGAATCTAGAGTAATTCGTGAACGTATAACTCCAAACTAGAGTCCAACCTCCCCCGTCAGTTTCCATGTCGCAGTAAGACTTGAACGCGTTAGCCTGGGACTCTCCTTTGGGATTAATCCAGTAAATCCCCGACGTGGGAATTGGAGATTGACTGCGGAGGATCTGGCACGAGGAAACTGCTACCTGCCGAGTAGTTCCTGCAGATGGAATCGCTTGATAGTCAATTGAAGTAATTAGCCATTTCTAAACGACCTTTGACGATGTGAAAACAAGGTTGTATACAGACGCAAATTAAAAATCAGTGTTCAATAGAAACACTAGCCTGCGCGAAGACGAAATTAAACTCTGGTTAATTTAGTTATCGTCTGCACGCAGGCTATAGAAACACTAGTGGTTAAAAAGGGAGCGAAATGATAAGGGCCAAATAATAATAATAATAATAATCATAATAATCATAATCATAATGACGATTATGATGATGACAAACTTACCTAATGGTTTTGGTCTCTCCGATAATTCAACCTAAAGAAATAGAACTATGTTAGCAGCACGACTATTATTTTTTATGTCAATTATCTTCTTGAAAATTCAGTTACCTTAACAGTCTTTTAGATACATCTTTAGATGAAATACAAACCTACGACTGCCTTAAGGTCGGAATTAGTTTTGGAGCTCTACAACCCCGCAAGCAATAAAATTTGTCTGAAAACCTGAGATGGGATCTACGCTTTCAGATAAAATGTCATATATCTTATAGAAAATCACAATGGATCAGGCATTTTATATATTTTATTGAATATCCGAATTCATTTAACAGTTTTAACGCCATAGAGACGGATTTTCTGTCAGATAGCCCGAGTCAGAAGGCTGAATACGTCTTAATGTAAAAAAGTGACGCTTTCCATTTTAGACGAATAATTCGTCTAATTTTTTCCGTCTGTCAGACGGATAATCCGCCATCTCTAGTGTAATTCTGTTTTATTGGCCTCCGCACCAAACGTAAATACGTTACGTTTTTGTAATCATCCTCTAAATCCATTTCCTCCACAAAAAACTGCCAATCACTGCTGTCAAAAATAACGCTCAAATAACCTACCTTCTTCAAATAAAAATACTCTTTTCGTTGTACGACCTTTCCAGAAGACTGTCTGTCGCTTATTGAACATATTCCTTGGTCTTTTTTAAAGTTAACGTATTTGCAGTCGTTTCTTCTCCCGCAAATTTGTGAGCACGAAAGCAAAGAGTCAACCTTTTGATCCCAAACAGTTTTTTCATCAAAGAGGAAATGATTTTCCCTGACTTTAAAGTAAACGCCCTCTTCCTTAGTTTTTACCACTGCTGTTAAGTACAACAAGATAAGAGCTGTTTCGAACATCTTCAAAACGAGGAACTTTGTATGAGTGATAATAAACTTGTTCTTTAAGTGTAAGAGCACTTCAGAAGAACATCCAAAGGTTTTTTAAAATTTCACCCGATTCCTCGCGCACCAGACTAAGAGCGGTATTCCAACTGAGTAATAACATTTAACGCGACTGCCAAAAACGAGTTATTATTCCCAATAAATGGCACTGTTACAATGGGTTATTCGTGAAAATGTCACCAAGGTTTGACAGTTATTGTAAAGTGCAGAAGATATCGACATTTAATTGTCAAATCAGACTTCCCACACCACTTTAGTATTTTAAATAAAAATGGCATTTATTTGATCTCAGTTGTCGGCTGGTCAATATAACATTAATGAAAGGTGCCGAGCACTATTTTACATACACTTTTTTTTTTTTTATAAGAATGTTGTTTTTCCGGCCCAGGCTGAATATTCTTATTTTTCTGCTGATTTTAGGCTGAAAATATTCTTGTATTATTCTTAAATTATAGCTTATGACATTGTCGTTTTAGAATTTATTGGGGTATCAATTACAAGTGTTTGGTATCTAGATCTGTATCGCGTTACATTGTGCACGTGCTCCATCGCTTTTCGTTGCAGTCAGCGAGGTCAAGATGTCACGTCAAACGACACTTGGCCGTTTTGGCTTAAAAAAAAAGCCTTTCGCACAGAAATAGCGTGATGGAAACGAAAGTACCCGAATAAAACATAAAAACATATTTACAGATGTTTCAACACACAAAATTATATCTATCTTTTTCAAAATCTCAGCCTCGGCTTTATTCTTAAAATATTCTTAAAATTTCGCAAATTTCAGCCTCGATATTCTTATAAAATATATTCTTATAAAAAAAAGAGTGTAACGGAGTTCAGTGACACACTGAGCTATTTATTAAACATGGATTGATGTAAGCCGACTCAGGCACGTTCGGCCAGCTGTGGTACAAGAGTCTTAAACGTGCGAAAGAGAGTCAAAAAACAAGTTTCCTCAACCGATGGCTGTTACTTTTTTTCTGCTTCTTCAGCGCGCACTTTGTCGGTCCTTTTACAGCATAAAGCTTGCTTCGTACCGATTTAACTTGTCTTTTCAAGGCTGACCTTCTTTCCAGGTCTGCTCACTGTGCCCCTGATGAGGATGACAGATCTTCGGAGCAGGCTATTTTTAATTAGTAATTTTTGAATTACCACCAGTCTATAGTGCATGACACTGTGTCTATGTTCCTGTTTACATTAGTGAGCTTACTTGAACATATAACCGGTCTTCGTAGCCTGAATTTCAGACGATTACCTCGAGTCGTTTTTACTCACTGAGGGAGTAAAAGTGACTCGAAGTAATCGTCTGAAATTCAGCTAAGTATTTCATAGCTATTTCTCATTTTGGTATTTATGTCATCGCTAAACATTTAGATTTAACAAAATCTAACGTATTTATGGCAATTTCCCCTGGCATTAATGCTTGTAGTCTACGCCCAAAGAAATGGTCATTAAACTAGCTACTGGTCTGGTTATTGAACTGTTGTGTGGTTATTGAACTAAAATGTGAACAAAAAAGTTCAGAAGTAGAAAACAAGTTAGCAAACGGTTTCACTATGACTCGTTTCAAAGTTCTTTTTTCTAGTGCCATTGCAAATCGACTCTCATAAGTTATTTCTTCATCGAGAAAAGTCGTTTAATCAATGAGGACGTACAGCGACCAAAAAAAAAAAATAAATAAAAGACTTTAAGAAAGTCTGTTTACTTATACTTTATTACGAGGGAATCGTAATAAATTTTGAAAGAATACTTTAATTAACGCTGAACTCTATTGATGTACATGTAGACCCATTTTTGAAGAGGACCCATCAAATCTTTTGTCAGCAGTCCATCAGAAAACTGCAGTTGTCTAATTTTGCATAACTCTGATTTTCAGGAAGGTCTTTCTTAAAAATGCCCCCTTTGGCGCTGTTATTTAACAGGAACAAAATTTAATATCCCAGCAAATCATTTGTCAACTTAAAATGAAAACTATGTTAATTGCTTTGGTAACTCCACTAACAACTTAGGAAAACACGACTTTGTTTAACGTGCACAACAGTTGTGAATGTTTTGAAACTGTTTTCTCTATCCTCTTAAATAATTCAATATGAAAAGGCTATTGTCAAACTGCCTATTAATATGAGTTTCACCATCGGAGAGTTAAAAGAATAATGTCAACTGCAGGATGGAGCAATTTAAGGTACCTTTGCTATGTTGATTTTAGACAAGGATAGCAGTAACACAGTCAAGTGACACATTCAAATTACAGCAACGCAAACCTTTTAAACTAAAAAAATTTTTTTTATATGTGGAATGATGCTGTATGGCAAGTTGTCATTAGAGTTGGTTTTTTTAACTAGAAGTAAATGTTTGAAGTTATGTCTTGTAATTCCTTGCACGCGATCGACTGTCCAAAATCTTGAAAAACTTTGACACGAAAGTGTTAAAAACACTCACAGTTCAATAAAAGTTTTTTTTTTTATGATCATCATTGGATCGTTTGGTGACAAATTTTGTCACGGAGGAAAGCATATTTTCACTTACTTAACGCGTGTTAGTAAAGCCCAGAAAAAATCCGTATTTAATGAATTTTCGCTGGCCGGATTTTTTTAAACCATAGTCTTTTTGAATAATTGTAATTTAAGTTTTCGAAAATTTAATTCTTATTTTTTTTCATCCACAGTTACTGAACATTACAATATGTATCATCTGTCAGCTATTAAACACCATAGCAGGGATGGAACGTCTGGAGACATTTGTCAAAGGCGAGGCTGGAACACTTATTTTTGATGAAAGTCCTATTGCAGAGAAGAACTCTGATTCATTGCTTGCCTGTTCTCACCGCTGTGTCAGCGATGCACGATGCAAAAGTGCTATTTTTATGGAAGACGAAAGGAAGTGTGCTCTTCTTCAGATTACGAAGAAAAAATCGCAGCTCACACGACAAAAACAGTTTGGCATATTTTACTTGGAGAAGGTAACGTTATTGTTAAGCTTCTTCCATGTCTTAATCAATTGAGTTTTCTGTTTTTATTTTATATCATCAGATCTGAAATAACTGGGGGTAAATTTGGACATAGTACCTAGATAATAAATGATCGTTCCTTAAAACGATTTTTTCCAAATCGCCTGAAAGGATTTTCTTTCCCACAATTCACCTTTTGTCTTTAGCAGCTGGAATTGTGTTCCTATGGTTACGCGATCTGGGGTCAGAAGTACCATAATAATGGATGCTGGCCCCTAATAACGATAAAAGATGTAAAGGCTGATATATTCTTTTCAGCATGTCTTTTTTTTCATCTCTTTCACTCCTCCAAGCTTTCCCGCCCCCAGACGGTCGCCTCCACTTCGGCGTAAATAAAAAGCGTGCCTGGTAAACTTTAGAAAGGAAAGGAAAGCCGAAATGTGTCCCGCAGTTGTTTCTGGAATCGTTACTGGGGACGCGTCGGGCAGCTATTGGTCAATTTTTTCCCTGTCCCTAACAGTCCCAGAAGTCTTCGCGGAAGTTAACTCGGCCCAGTTTTTTCTCGTTTCTGTAGTGGCGTAAACAACACAATCAAATGCTAACATAAGAAGTGCATCAACCAATAGTAAGAAATCAGTATGGGCAGTCGCTATACTTCTGAGTTGATAGTAATGACATCTTATTAAAGTAAAGGGATCATGACATCAGAAAAATGAAGGGTGTTGTTTTACTATCCACAGGTTAATACAGATCTGCCAGGTAAGTCTTCTTTCTATGATTTGTTGCCTGTTACAATTATCTTGAAAAAGTTGAAAAAGTAAGTTCTTGCAAATCAGCGCTGATCATGAATTATCGCAAACGTGGGTTGGCATGAAAATGGTGTCTCCTTCTTTCTTGGTGACGTTTTTTTCGAGGTTTACAGATTGATGATGTTTATTTTTCTCATGATTTGTCATCACTATTTCGCAAGTAGTTACATAAAATTCATGGAGCAGCAACTCTACCTGGCTATCACGAGGAGCGAATGTAGAAAAAAGGCGACTTCTTGGATTTGCTAATTGATTTAATATACGTTTTTGATCCACCTAACGTTGTTGACAAGGTATCAATGTTTATCTGTTCATGTAGGATGGAAACGGGAGCTGGCTGTCCCCTCGTGCAAATATCTCTCCCCACTCACCCATCCCAGTGGTGTGTACTGGGTTGATCCAGATGGCGAATCCCAGATCAACGCGTTCAGAGTTTACTGCGAGATGGACACCGATGGAGGGGGCTGGACCTTAGTTTGGAGTTACGCGTTTACTGACTATGAAAATTTTAAGTCAAAAGCTAACGCAGTCAGTCCCTCGCCCAAATGGCCCGATATCTCGGCAGACATTGATGTGCCTATCTCTATTACACCACCTATGCATGAACACGATTTCAACGCCTTAGACTTTTCACTTTGGAAGCAACTCGGACAGGAAATCTTCGTCAAAAGTAATGTGAACAACTGGCTGGTATGCTCACCCAAGCGGGAGGAAGCTTTGTCGACTGGACACCAGGAAAAATTTCTTGTAAAATCGCCAACAAAATCGCCGGTACGCATTGTACTGATGGATCTCCATCGGTGACAATTCTCTTTAAGGACTGTGGACCACAGCTGCTTCGAGGAAACAAAAATTACTATTTTTTTGTGAGCTGCATCAATGTGAATGACAGATGGCCTATTCATGATCCGAGCGCAAAAAACCAGGAAAATCAATTGAGAGACGTCCAGGATCCCCACGGAAATATTTTCGTTCGTTGAGAGGAACTTCCCAGAAGAACTCGGCTACAAATTGCTGTTTGTCCTGAGTATAATTTTCGTGCTGTAGTTTAACAATTTTCGGCATTGTGTTTTAACTACCATAGCACGCGCTTTAGAAGTAGCACGGACAAAATTTAAAGTAATATATGCATGACGTTGCTTGCTGAACTGTAATTAATACTGGTTTCTATTTTTATTACGCACTGAAGGTGGGAGGCATTTTATTGGCAAATGTTGAAGTTGCTCGACGTGATACTGGGTCAGTTGTTGTTTTGAATGACTCATAGGATTGTTTTGTGGGAATCTATCATTTTTGCTATTTTAACATTGTTATATTAGCCTGCTTATACCAAACTGCGTTGAAAACCGGAAGTGAAAACAGTGCCATATAACCTCGTTCCCAGGGCCTTCCCGTTTTTCCTGTTCTCTGGACAGGAAATCACCCCAGTCTCTCGCGCGGCCTCAGAATGACAAATACTCAAATAACCCGCGATGAAACGTTTTTTTCCCTCTTTTATCAGAAAGACATATAGAGGGGGTCCATACAGAGACCAGGCCAACACTATAATGATACGAAGCACGCACATATCGGCGTTAGAGTGGCGCACGTAGTCTAAACTCAGAGTGGGAATTAAAACAAAACTGAATGCAAGGCTGGTAATACGGCAAAGGGCTGATTTATTTGACGCTAATATTTCGGCTAACAAAATTAGCCTTCCTCAGGGCCAGAGCTACACTGGCCTCAAATAAAACACCCCTCTGCCGTATTGCCAACCTTGCATTAAATTTTAGTTTCATTCCCACTTCAAGTGACGTCTGGTATCGGCATCTCTACCTTAGAGATTCGACAAGAAAGAACCAGTCGGTTTTATTTACGCATTGAGCAGACCCCTGCATTCAAAGTTCTTTTTTTAACTCAGGGGATAGGATAAAATTGAATAGGCTACTAAATTTTGTGACCACCATATAATTTGATTATAGTATGAACACAACAACAACACCAAAAGCTTTATTTGCATGACCATAAAGGAATTACAGTATTGCAAAAGCTATTAGTCTAAATTTAAGTACTAATTCAACTAATTAGTACGTGCAAAACATTACAAAACGTTACAGTTCCCATTCATTCATTCATTCATTGATATTAATTTGGTTCTTAATTCAAAGCATTGCGAGATAAATGAAACTAATTGACAGTTAATTAAATAATCAGAGGAATTCATAAGAAGAGATATTAAAGTATCGTGTGAAAGTGATTTGAAGTCAGGTATTTTAGTTTCTAGTTTGGAGAAAAATATGTCTCTGATCTGAGAATAAGCCTTACAATCTAGTAAGAAATGATTTTCATCTTCGATTTTGTTACTTGTACAAAAGTGACATATCCTTTCATTGCGAGGAATGTTTTCATATCTACCTGTTTCAATTCTAAGTTGATGACTACTTATTCTAAATCTAACTAATGCTTTTCTCGAAGGGTTTTTTCTTGTTAAAACTAGGTACGGCGAGGGGCTATAGTCGTCTTTGATTGTACAATAAAAACTGAGTTTTTGTGATTGTTGAAGGGTCTGATTCCAGTAAGAGACGTATTTATTTTTCATTATGCTGATATACCTATTAACTATTGAGTCACTCAATGAATTACAGGAAAAGTCATAGTTTAGATCATAGTAGTCAACCATTTTCATGAGATTAGAGTAAAAGCTAGTTTTTCCGTTATGATGAAGGTCAATTGAAATTTGTAAGGCCTGTTTAACTATAGAATCTTCATCTTTACCTCTCAGATAGTCTAAGTAATTTAGAATCTTTTTATTTATATCAATGATCATGGGAAATTTACCGAGTTCAGCTCTACAAGCAATGTTGGATGCCTTGTTATGTACTTGTAAATAACGTTTACAGAATTGCAAATGGGTTTTTTCAATTGCAGAGCTGTCCCAGGACTTAAAATCTGACTTAACAAAAGCACCCCAAACTTCACTGTTGTAGGTTAGAATTGGTGAAATCATAGAGTCAAAAATTTTACACGCAAGTGAGGGCTTAAGATTATTCAAATCCGTGTGCCGTCTGAGGCTGAAGAGCGCGTGAAGAGCTTTTTGTCGGAGATGTTCAAGCGAAAGTGTAAAATTTCCGGAAGATGTAATGCGAGTTCCTAAGTAAGTATAGTTTTGGACAACGTCGATTACTTCATTGCCTATGCGGAAGTTATGTTCACATTTTCGTGTGCATCGTTGAAAAATCATTATTTTGGTTTTCTTAGGATTTATTCTAAGCATCCATGAGTTGCAATATGAAGATAGTGCGTTAAGGCAGTTTTGTAGACCAAGTTTGGATCGCGATAATATTATCAAGTCATCTGCGTAAAGGAGAGAGTTGAGTCTGGTGCCATTTGGTAACACGAAGGGGTCTGATAAAACATTGTCAAATGAGAACGCTAGATCGTTAAGGTATAAGTTAAAGAGCAGAGGGCTTAAAATGCAGCCTTGCCGCACTCCTCTTGCGTATTGAAAAGATCGTGTTTTGTTATTTCCAATCCTGACAGAGCAGGTAGACTTCGAGTATAGACTCTTAATTAGACTATAAAACTTTCCTTGGACATTGATCTTAGATAACTTATAGAGAGGCCCATCATACTAAACCGAATCAAAGGCTTTCCTAAAGTCAACAAAACACGCATATATTTTCTCCTTGTGACAATGGACATATTTGTCTATTAATGTTCGAAGTGTGAGGACATGATCTGCTGTTCTATTATTTGCCAGAAAACCAATTTGAGACTTGTGAAGTATATTATTTAAGTCAACGTGCTTTAGAAGTCTCTGATTGAGAATTGAACAAAATAGTTTTCCAATACAACTGGAAATACAAATTCCACGGTAGTTTGTTGGATCGCTTAACACGTAACTATATTAGGGACTGACCATCAGAAAAGTTATGGGGGGGGGGGGGGAAGGAGGGAATTTTCGAGCCGCAGGAACTTTTCTTTCGTTATCAAATTCCTTGTGTGAATTTTTTTAGGCCATAGCATGAATATTTTTTAGGATTAACTGGCGTGCGTGAATTTTTTTTCATTTAATTTTCCCTTGGGCGAATATTTTTTTTTGTACTTCGCCCCCCCCCCCCCCCCCCCCCCCCCAATAAGTTTTCTAATGGTCCGTCCCTTAAACGTAGCGAGATCGTGTTGGCATGTCTTTCCTTTCAGTTGTTTCGGGGTCATCAAGCAAATTTAACTAAGCTAATTTCACTAAGGTCCATGACCCTGTTTCCTGCAATGCATCAACCTCATCCGCTTTGTAAATCCTGAAATATGAAGGGGTCACCATTAACTGTATGTACTGTTTATTCATCATCGTTCTTGATCAATGATAGATTGAATACGAGGAAGCGTTGTTGGGGTGATGTGGGGAGGGGAGGGGAGGGAGGGGGGGTCGTGGCTAACTAAAATGTATACTACATCACGACAGAACAGTCGACCCTCCGGGGGTACAAGTTCCTATAATGGTCTATACCGGGAGGGGAGGCTCCACAAAGGGGTACCTTTTTCAAGGTTCAGGTTTATGAAAGGGTATGGATTTCACGAGTGAGTATATGAATGGGTGGTGAAATCTGTCATTTCGGTCTGTGAAAGGAAAGGACCAAAAAGTACAAACAGACGCGTCTGGCATTTAAATGGGATTCGTTCTGAACTAAGTCTGTGAAAGGGGTGCATGCCTTTTTTGTCAAAATTATAAGGGGTTTAACTTTAGGGCGCAGCCTCCTCGTGTAAAACTTTGCTGAGTACCCCCCGGTCAATGGACACTGTAACTGTACTCTTTAAGAAACATTCTGCACAATTTGTTTGGTGTTTTTGCGACAGACAAAGTCGCATTTTAATAGAAATTTGCCTCAGTATATTTGACGTGGAAAAAATAAAGAGAAGAAAAATGAGGAAGGGGAATCATGTCAGACGACATCGGAAATTCTATTTTTATTCTCTGCGTGCTCTCTTGAGATATTGGAAATTCAATACTACTGTAACAATTTAAGTTCCGCTTTCCAGACGATATATAAACTTTCCTGATTTGTCACAAAATTAGTTTGACGCGCACAGTCTCTATAGCTAACGAGTCGTAAGGTGCAGCGTGGTTTGGTTATTTTCAATTTTAGAGCCAAAATGGTGGATTCAATGCTAAGCAAGTTAAGGAAAATGTTATGTGGTAAGACAGGCAGTGTCATGTCCATGCTTTTCATGACTTCTTCCTTTTTTCTTGTTGAAATAATAGTTGGTTATGCAACAAACTCAATGGCTCTTGTAGCTGACTCTTTTCACATGTTATCCGACGTTATTTCGCTGATAATCGGCTTTTTCGCTTTGAGATTCTCCAAACGCAGCCATCGAACTGAGAGAAACACTTTCGGCTGGCAACGAGCTGAGGTTTTGGGTGCCTTGGTAAACTCTATGTTTCTTATTGCACTCTGCTTTTCAATTCTCGTCGAGTCGTTGAAACGACTCGTGGAGCCAGAGTCACTAAAGAACCCAGTTTTGGTTCTCATCGTTGGAGCGGTCGGTTTAGCGGTTAATGTGATCGGCCTCATGTTATTTCATGAACATGGTCATGGGCATGGGCACAGCCATGGTGGTAGCAATGGTCACAAGGATAACCATGGCAATAAGCATGTAACTGAAAATGTAGAAAATAAAAATGTACAAATAGCCATTCAGTCAGGGCCACGAAGGGAAAAAGAGAGCCACAAGACTGTCGACCATACCATACATGAAGGTGAGTCTTATGGTGGACCATGTCATGTTTTTTTCCTCTTATGTCAGGGGCACCCAACGAGAATTTAGTTCAAAACCACTTAAACATAGCATTGTTAAACGTATTTTAGTATTTAAACGGTAGATATACGCATATTTTTATCCCCGAAATATTTTTCATCTGTTCGGATTTCCTAGCTGAAAGTCTCGAGATCCGAAAATCATAGGGACCAAACTTACCTTTTCGAAAATTTCAGCCAGAAAAAAGGCTCCCGAAAATTCTAGGTGAGCTTTTTAGGGTAAAAATCCGTTAAAAATGGGCAATTACACCAATTTTTAGATGTTCGAAAATCCTAGGAGAGGTAGGCAAGCAAGACATTTTACAAAAAATGTTCCGGAAATTCTAGATCTCAAATTCCGAACAGATATTTCCGGAAAATTGACGTTGGGCGCCCCTGTTATGTGATTTCTGTTTTTGCTAGTAAATCATAGTGGCACTAACGACTTCTCTGACAACTTTGCATCAAGGCAATGAAGAGTTTAAAAAAAGCCTTTTGTATTAGATACCGAGATTTAATAAATTAGAACCGGTCTAATGTTCCAGTTTATCAATCGAGACTCTATAGGCTCGTTGTTATGTTTACTATTTTCTCAAGAACTGGAATGTTCGTTTTGATGAACTTTTAGACTAAATTGCAGTTATAATATCGTGGTGATTATAAATAATACTATCATATAACTACGCTATTTGGTATATATAATATTATAAGTGCAACGATCTGGCTAATTGACTTCTTGAGAGATTCACGATAGACTATAATTAACTGTAAGTCAAGATGAAAGACTTGCAATAATTGCAGTAATGAATTATAAATATTTTACAAAATAAATTAATAGAACATTAAACAGTACTTGCTGTTTTTAATATCCGTGTTTCTTTTTCAGAAATTGGGTACTTATTTACTTTTTAAAGGAGAAAGGGTTTAAGGCTGCAAAATGAGACAATTACGCTTGTGTTCGACCCTTTTTGACTTTTTTCAGGGGCACCCAACGAAAATATAGTTCAAAACCACTTAAACATAGCATTATTAAACGTATTTTAGTATTTAAACGGTAGATAAAGGAATATTTTTATCCCCTAAAAATGTTTCATCTGTTCGGATTTCCTAGTTGAAAGTCTAGTGATCCGAAAATTATAGGGATCAAAACTCGCCTGTGCGAAAATTTCAGCCAGAAAAAAGGCTCCCGAAAATTCTAGGTGACCTTTTTAGGGTGAAAATCCGTTAAAAATAGGCAATTATACCATTTTTTAGATGTTTGAAAATCCTAGGAGAAGCAGGTAAGCAAGAAATTTTACAACAAATGTTCCGAAAATTCTAGATCTCAAATCGTCTTCCGAACGGATATTTTTCCGTAAATTGTCGTTGGGTGCCCCTGTTTTTTGGAGCAGTGGCGAGTGTACTCGGCTGTCCAGAATTCAAACTTAGCTATAAGATCAGCTGAGTGAGCTTGTTTAAATAATATTTGTTAACTGGGCTCTAAAATCCCGGCAGTGGGACAGATTAATGTTGTGTTAAAAGCTCGGCTTTAGTTAAGAAGCTTAATATTGATGTGGGTGTTTTCACCCGACTGCCAAAAAGAAATAACAGAAGTCAATTCTATTGACTGAGGTCAACTAACCTATAATCTTGAGAGAACAGGTTTCCGATTTTACTAAAGTTGCATCTAAGGCACAATAAAACTGGAATAGAATTACAATCCAAATTGTAAATCCATCAGTGTTTTTTTATGTGCGAGCTGAACACCCTTTGTCTCAATCGCTTCACATTGTGTCAGACTTCGTGTATAAATTTAGTTTAGTATTTTTCAGTCTCCTTCATCGTTGTTTTTTTAGGCACAGAAAATAATGGAATTGAAACCAATGATGTAGAACAACTGGAGTCTGATCATTCAGCACTGGAAGATGAAGATGAATCGAGGGATAAAACTGATGGCGATGTAGTTTCTAATGGTGAGTGTACAGAGGCCCAAATGAGGATAAGAACATAGAAGACGAAAGTTGCAAATAACGCAGTGCGCTGCCGACTTTATGAAAATAGTTCATTTAATCACTTTACTTTTCGTTTTAGGCAAGGAAACAGTTGGAATTGAGACCAATGACACGGAACATAGCTCTGATCACGGAGAGCCTGAGGATGAAGATAAATCAAGGAATCATTGTACCTCGGCCAGTAATGGTAAGTATAACTGGACCAAAGCGGGACACGTGTTGGGGACTGTAGGGTTCTCGCTTGGCTAGTTAAGGAAGGAACCGAGACTCTGTTCTTCAACTACCACGGCATTTATTCTTCTCAGCGCTAACAATTCTTCTTCAACTACAACAACTTTTCTTCTACTAGCCAAGCCTGTCACCAGCGAATTAAATAATCAAATTGTAGACGTGTTTGTCTGGTTAGCTGACCCTGAGAAGTGAGAACTTCCTATTGTTATCATGTCGCTGAACTAGAATACCGGAGAATAGAATACTTTACACCAAAGAACCAACTGAACGCTAGCGGTAAAATTGCTCTGTAGGACCAAGCATACAAAAGCAGGGACCTTCAGTGCACCTAGAACTCACGAAGGTCAGCTATAATGCCCGAACATGCCTCCCGGTGGGGGCACTGCCATGTATGGGCTATATAGGTATGTGCCGCTGTGAAGGGTATGGTTTTCAGGCAGTTTACTCTAGGATAGGGTATATAAATCAGAGTGTTTGGGTCTAGAATAGGGTATCATTTTTCAGGAAAATGATCAGTTGGTTGAAGATTTTATCTAGACAAGGGAAACAGCTACTCTAGGATAGGGGGATTTGGGGAGTTTACTCTAGTATAGGGTAGCAAAATTCAGCTGAACTAGCTCTGTTATAGGTTAAGGGTTCCAGGGTCCCAGCGGCACATCCCCACCCAGAAATTCCTAAAGTACCCCCCCGAACTTGCCTACTTCAAAGAACTACAATTAAGTTAAACAAATCGTTCAATTAGACCGCAGCGATACTACTAAAAAACTCAGGAACTATCCGTGTGAGCTGCTGTGATTGAATTTCCTTAGACTATCAACTGTTTATGAAGAACAATACGTACAGTACTATAAAATAATCATTCGGATACCCTTAACGTAAGAAAAACCTTAAAAATGCCAAAACTCAAAAACAAAACTAAAAGCAACTACTACTTCATAACCGACACACGCAATACACAGCGGAAAAGAACGGCAACTGACGCAATACGGTACCGTAAATATACCAGCAAAATACCACAAGATAGTGCGATCCAATATTATCTTCAATACCAGCTGGGCCCCATGTCTTGGGCACCCTCAGAAATGTCTGTTTTATTATTTTGCCTGTTTGGTTATTCTAATTATTCTCCAAGTTATCGTTTCAGGTTTCTCCTTCACACAATATTATGCCTTTTATTCCATCCCTAAGTTAACTTATTTAGGTCAGAAATTTAATTTCAAGAAATGTCAATTATTTTCATCTCAGTCGTATCTACGCTCACGTCTGACGTTTTGCATTACGACATGAAAATTTCTATTCTGAACGGATTATGAAGGGCAATTGGCCAGTATCCTTACCTATGTAATCCATAAAACATTTGGAGTGTCTGACGTGTATAGGGCAAGAGAACAGTTAGCTCGCAATACCCTAAATTATTAGCCTGCGTAGCAGGCGCTTGGAAGTAGTGGGTACGAGAAAATACGGGCGCGCGTAAAGGAGACACGCGAGGAGACACCCCTCGCGCGCGCCTGTCTCTCTTTCGCCCACTACTTCGAAGCGCCTGCTACGCAGGCTACTAATTTTTTGCTTTATGATCATTCATCCCTCAGGTGAAGATGAAAATAGCCTCTCATTTTCCAGCAATTCTGCCAAAAGTGACGTCAAAGTCAAGTCAAGCGCTCAATTGAACATGAGGGGGGTATACTTGCATGTTCTGGGGGATGCCCTCGGGTCTGTTATTGTTATAATAAGCGCTTTGATCATCAAGTACGCCTCTGGTAAATGGACGGTTTACGTTGATCCTGGTATGAGTATTCTGATGGTCTGCCTTATTCTGAAAAGTTCCATTCCACTCATGCGAGAGTCATCAATGATCTTGCTTCAAACTGTTCCTACTCATATAAAAATCAAGGAAGTGCAAGATCGACTGTTGGGCCATGTAGAGGGTGTGTTAGGTGTTCATGAATTCCATGTCTGGCAGTTGGCTGGAAATAAAATTATCGGTGAGTTCTGAATATGACTGGTGAATGATCTGTAATTGATAAACGTCTCTTCAGTTTTCGATCACACAGATGACGTCAAAATGTGGCAAAAATAAACTAGTGGCAAACGAGGCAAAAGCGAATGTCTCTCTGATATTCTGACTATAAAGTTTGGCGTCAAGCACAAAACACTAAGCGGGGTCCTCTGCATGTTTTATACCGGCGTCATAACGACAACAATCTCTTCCCCAGAGTCCAGTCCGCGAGGGTAAGGGTAACGCGGTTTCTGGGAACAAGTTTTACGTCATAAATCATTCTCACTTGTTAAATAGGCCTCTTCCGAGTTCCAAAAACTCTCACTTTTAAAGTGGGGCCAAGTGCTCAACCTTTCTTGTGAAAATGAGTTATATTTGCATGAGAATAAAAAAATATTTCCTTATCAGAGGCAGAGCACTTAATCTAGTTTTGAAACAGAGGCCCTGGGGAACTCGTAAATGGCCCTTTGCGCATACTCCCACTTTAATAATTGCCATTACGTAATCCGCTTTTTGCGTTAATTTTAGCTTCAGCCCATATCAGATGCCGATCTCCAGATGAATACATGGGTATTGCCAGCAAGATGAAGGGATTTTTTCACAACGAGGGTATCCACTCTACTACGATCCAACCCGAGTTTGTAACTGATGGCAAAAAAGGTAATGAATGTGCCTTGGAATGTGGGCAGGACAAGGCATGCGCAGGAGAGAGATGCTGTCCTGAGGAAACTGGAACTGAACTAAGGAAACGTTCTCCACTGAATCACGACGAAGGCACCATAAATCATAGGTTCAATATGGTTTAGATTTAGTTATTTTCAAGGACTGTATTCTCTTAAAGCCCTCCAACAGAATCATCTAGAACACTTTTATTTTATCATTCAGATTTTGGATTGTAATTCTAGTTAGCGGTCAGGTATTTGGAGGGTTGCTATCATCTCTCATTTTCAGATTTAGACAAATCTCTTTTCCTAGAGATGAATATAGAGTCGAACGGTCCCGGCGGACGGTCTCGGCGGACAATCCGTATATTGACTCTTAATTAAACCTCTCTACAACGGTAACGGCCGCTATATCGTGTCCCTAACTGCCATTCTGCCCAAAATAACCTCTCGACAACGGCCAGTTTTTTCAGCGAGTGATGAATAAGTCAAGAATGGCCGTCATGAAATTTGATACGTAGGCGCGTTGATGACTGATCGCGGCAATTGTATTCATTGATTGCTACATGCAGTAAGAACAAATTGTCTACGATACTTGTTCGTTTTGTCACGTTAACAGTTGTTTCAAAACATTATTCAAGTTTTTTGTGTGTTTTTATCTCTCTATATATTATTTATGATTGTATTACACTCTTTTTTTGTAATAATATATTTTATAAGAATATCGAGGCTAAGATTTATGAAAATTTATGAATATTTTAAGAATAAACCGAAGGCCGAGATTTTGAAAAAACGGCAAAAGTAGACAACAACTAAATCGCAAAAACCTTTCACTAACTATAATTGACACTCCCAAACATTCTTAAACGGAAATGTCATGAGCTATAATTTAAGAATAATACAAATTATATTTTCAGTCTTAAATCATGTAGCAGAAAAATAAGAATATTCAGCATCATAGTGTATTCATAGTGTAACATCTTCGGACATAGTAAGCATGAACATAGCACAATAAAAATGTTGTACTCCTTAATAAGAATTTGTCGTATTACACCCCTACCTCCCCATAACGGCCACTTCTAGACAACGGCCTGACTTTCTCCTGCCCCAAGGTGGCCGTTGTTGAGAGGTTGGACTGTATGACCTCCGCCCACTTAAGTTACCATCAACTCACAGGCGATCTCGTACATTTCCTAAACGTCATGATTTATTGATTACATTATTATTTAAATCATTGATGGAGTTGAACATTTCTGGAGATTAAACTATCGTACTATCATATGTTTGCAAGAGCAAAGAACAGCTCCTTGTGTTAATTGTGATGCTCCAAAGCATAGTAAGCCATTTCCATGTTTCAAAAACCTCCCAGATCCAAACTGAAGCCAAGTACAGCATCTGTCTTTAAAAATTGAGTTTTCGCGCAAAGGCTTTGCACGTAACCATGCTTTAAAACAGAGGCTCGGGCAATTCGTAAATGGACTATTTAGTTTCGTAAGATGGATTTGATTCCTTGTTAGTTCTGTAATTATAATCGTTGTGTTTAGGTACTGTTGGAAAGTAAATTAAAATTATATCATTTCTTTTTCACTGTCTTTACATAACCACAATCAATATGCGCCTGAATAAATTTTTAAAAGCAAGACGGCGTAGCAAGAGAGAATTTCAGCGATTCTAAAACTGATCTATGCGAACTTGAGGGATGACTTGTTTGGATATCTTTTGATGACCAAGGATTGAAAAACGAGGCTACCGTTTTGCAAGTTCACTTGAGGGCTCAGAAATATACTAAAATGAAGATCTAGACAATTATTATCCAGACAAGTTCATTTCCCTGTGAACTTTCTAAAAGACTCTTTCGTCTGATTTAATATGGGGAGGGACCTCTCGCGACGCCGTCGCTCGCTCGGCCCCCTTCGCGGCCTCGCTCCGCTCGCATAGAAACTCGTGGGGTCGACTTGTGGCAAGTCTAATTTTCCCGAGACTGACGAGAACATTATGTCAACGCAATCTGACAACTCAAAGCAGTTACATTTTTCCCCACTCACCTGTGCCGGTAACCGATTACATTCACCTTCCCTTATTTATTTTGTTTCAGTTTTAATTTCGGTTGTCCTCTTTTGAAGTTTTTTAGTAACATCACTTCATTATAGAAATAAATTATTTCTAATGTGTGGCATGTCAGTGTTCCATCATGGTAAATTAAGGATGTGACTATTAAAGGCTACATATGAGTAATTCCGTTTTAAGACAAAATCCATTAGGAAACTGAGTAACTTTCATTTTCAGTGGACAAAAACCCTGTACCAGTATTTTCAAGCATATTGCATTATTTTTCACACTTTTCAAGGGCCATAAATGCAATAAGTTGTTTGAAATAACTCTGTAGAAAGGGTTCTTATTGGAGCCCGTGAAAACAAACTTCAAAAGCCTCAAATTTCACAAAATGAAATCTTACGCATGTCGATTTTACCCGTGTTTTCTCAATTCCTGTTAAATTTGAAATTTATTTTCTAAAAAAGAATGCGATATGGCTTTAAAAATTCTCGGTACAAGGCTTTTGTCTACTGAACATTAAAATAATGGATTCCGTCTTAATTGCTCTCTTGATAAAAGGAAAAGAAAGATTATTTCATATCTAGGGAATTGAAGATGATGAACATATAACTTAGGTCTTGACCGGTTGAATTGTAATTGTAGTACGTGAGTAGAATAAAATTGTGTCCACTCGCAAATGTTCTGATGACTCGCCAACTTTGAGTCCGACTTAAACATTTCAATGATCGATTAACTATTTTTTACTGCAAAATTTTCGCCGACGGTTTGGTTGTTGGTTCCTCAATTTCCGAGATTAATCCACACCATCTCTGTTTTTCTAAATGCACTTTGAAATGGCTTTAACTTAATTAAAGAAATATGAAGTTGCCGGTTTCTAAGGAGCAGAAAAAGCACTGATTATTCAGTCCTAGTAGAGTGCTAGTATCTGAGCTGTAAATAACACGTGCCAGCAAAGTCGGCACATCATCGTTTATCTATTTTCTGGCCATAAAAAAATCTCGTAAAGGAGAAGAATAATTTGTATCTGTCAAATGAGGGCCCACGATTTGGACATCATTACATTATTCTGCTCATCAAAAAGAGTTAACGGAGAACATAACCTTACTTATAAGCCTTTCAAGAAAGTTTCCTAACTTTTCAAGGTTTTTGAAAAATTAAAATTCATTCAGTTAACCAATACCCAAATAATAATAAAAAAAATCCTTAGAAACTCATCAAAAATCTGCTAACATTTTGATGTAAGATATTCTTCATACGTGATGTTTCTATGGTTTTTATCATCGGACAAGCAACTTCATTGTTGACATTTCCGTTCAAACTTTATGAAGTAGAGCCCCAAAATTAATAGCCTTACTCAGGTAATGGACTCTGTATGTTAGAATAATTATGATCACTTTCCCTTACGGTAAAATCAGCCAATTTTTCCGCCTACTATGCGAAAATTACAACTATAGCCACCTGTTTTAATCGAGGTTGTTACGAATTGTCGCAAAATGTCAAGGTAAAAGGACATCGCATAAATAAATACGGAATATTAGGACCGAGAAAAATTGTCAGGTTTACTGTTGAAGTCGCATGCAGCGAAACTAACAATGTTAATCAAAATCTCCTTGCTTACTTTGTCCATTATAAAACTGAGCTTAAGCGAAAGTTAAAACAATTGCAGGCGAAATATCAATTAACAGCTGCAGATAAAAAGGCCGTTTATGGCTTGGTATCTGAGGCAAATGTACCACGAGATGTAGAGTGAAAGGAAAAATAAAACATAAAAACAACTAAGGAACAAAAGAGGGATGGCAAAAAGTGAAGGAGATCACTTCAAAATATTCTTTAAGCAATCAAACATGTATTTATAACTTAAGAATATTGAACTTAGATTGTAGCGATATTGTGACCAAAAACAAATTTGCCCCGTGCATTTGCAGATTGCTTTCGATTCAGCAAGAAGGAGATTGAATAGTCGGAACATTATGCCTTTAGTATCTAGAAGGAGGCAAAAAACCCCTGTCAGATAGTTCATTCAAATCAATCATTTC